>NC_143216.1:10102476-10411129 GCF_030267445.1 Bombyx mandarina | reverse complement strand
AAAAAATTGTGATAGTGAACATTTTAGATGGGGTGTACAGATGGGATGTGTGTTACAGATGGAATGTAAATATATTATTTCCGAAATTGAAGTATATTAACACAGCATATACAAAAAAGCTATATCCGCTTATTAAACTAAGCAAAAATATGTGTGATTCATATTCCATGAATATGCTACTAATTAAAACTAGCCAGCAGATACACCTGTTCTTTCTTTACTGTATCTAATACAATCCAAAAATAGTAAAGATGTGCTCACAGTGAGTGTTAGGTATTTCCCTCTGATGGCAAACTTTTTTCTTTCTTTTTCAATTTTCTCCTGTTTCTCTTGTAATGCTATTGCCTTGTAATATTCTAAGAGTTGATTGATTTGTGTTGCAAATGGATTTGGTCTCTCTGGCCATCCACCTGATGCTGAAAACAAAAATATAAAGATGACGAGTAGATCTCTAGAACCTTAGAAAAAATATTACAATATCCTACAAAATACTGAGTACATTTTAATTTAACAGTCATAGATATAACTAAAAGTACTTTAGCTTTAGTATAATATTAAAATAATAAACAAGATTAAGAATGTATTATAGTAGTTTAAAAAAAACATGTCCATTATACTACTAATAGCCACTTGAGAAAGGCATAATTTGAATTCACATCATTTGAAAAACATCAAAGAATAATAGCATCCCATAAATTTACTTTTTTTTTAAATTCAGTTATAATCAATACAGAAAATATTATTTGTTACAATGTGCTGTGAAAATCTTACCAACAGGCTGATCAGGAATTCCCACATCTCTAGATGTCCATCTACAATTGAAACAAGCTAAATAGTACATCTTTTTTTGATGTTTGTTTTCTACTTTCCCATCTCCAGCACCTTCTTGCTGCCGAGGTTGGACCAGGCTAGCTCTGGTGGACAAAGTGTGGTAGCAACTGGGACAATCAAAGCAGCTGCTGCAACGGTTCTTCTTTAATCTGGCTTCTGATGATGGCATATTCTCGAGGCAGTTCGGACAATAATGTGAGTCGACCTGGAATGAAAGAGTAATTGATATTGTGACTCCTGTTTAACATAAAACAGTACTGCTTAGTTCTAGGTAGTAGGTAATTATGTAGCAAACATTTAGCTTTTAATGAAATTTAGTTTACCTCTGATTAATTTAATAATAACATGTACATTAACTGACACTTAAAAGACTGTGTTCAAAATTAATGAGATATTGGATTTTGAAACGGTTACTTTAATGTAGAACAGAGACTAAATATTAGTCCATCGGTTTCACGACTATAATATACAGTACCTGTACGTCGTTAATAAATTTATAAGATACAAATAGTGCTATGTTAATTAGTGAAAAACAGAGGCAATAGAAATAGCCTTGTTTTTTTTAAGTGAAATAAAAGACGAAATACTTTTTAACAAGAGTTAACTGAAAGAGTATTTTAGGATATAAAATCGTTATGTAGGTTACCTCATGACAAATACAAAAACCGCAACGTATTTTCAAACAATGCCGACAGAAGTATAAACTAGTGATTGGTTTCAGTTGACCGCAAGTACAAATGTATCTCACATAATCAGGTTGAGTTAAATATGCCATTTTAAGGTGAATAAATATTTTTTAAATAGTACACTCGAGACAGAAATATCAGTGTTATACACAATTGGTATGCCAGAATAAATTAATTCAACAATACATTAACAAATCAGCCTACATATGTATTTAAAAATTGTCATAAGTCTATGAAATACTATGAATCATATAATCATAGACTATGATTTAAGGTGGGTAGTGTCAATCGTCTCATGGATTCTATTTGACGTTGACATTAATGTTGACACCTATAATTTGTTTGGAAAGTCAAAAGAAATATGGCCAATACTGCCAAATCTTTTTTGTTTAGAGACCGAAGCCATGCTTATTGTTCGAAAAATTAAATAAGTCTGGTTCTGGAATGAAATGAAATAAAACAAACCTTAGTAAATTGATAAGAATTTATTGAGTGGTTTTACGGAACTTTGTAGGATAGCACGACAAGTCGTTTAGGGATTTAGTTCCTTAATCTCTCTCATGCACATTTTTCACTTTTTAACAAACATTACACGTTTAAACAAAACAAAACGAAAAAATCACACAGGAGAAGCAAAGGAGGAACAGGAGGGGCGAAGTTCTATGAATCGTTTTATTTTATTAATTGAGTGTTTCTTCAGGCTTACTAACTGTTTGGCATCCATATAATGGTACAAATGTATGAAAATAAAACAAAGTCGCTAGACGTGACCTGTTCCTTCTTCTTCGGGGGTTCTTCCAAAAAGTTCACTAAAGTCTTAATAAATAAAAATCATTTTACGAAAAGTTTTGAAATTTCATGGTTAGACGAGCTTACGGCCCACCTAGCGGAGGCTATAGATATCATAAATTCCATCACCCACCTTCAGACTTATATGCTAAGTCTCAGTTTTACAGTACAGCGGCCGCTCCACCCTTCAAACCGGAACGTATTACTACTTCACGGCAGACATAGGCAGGGTGTACGGGTTCACAGAATGTCCTATCACCCATTAAATATAGCAATACATATAATATTTTTCTCCTACCGACGTCGAAAGTTCGGTTTTCGTCCCGCTGTACAGGGAAGAAAGTGTAACTTTTCCTCCCGCTGTACAGGGATGAAAGTGCAATTTTTTCTCCCTGGGTACAAGTGCGCATGCGCGTTAGTGTCTACGTCTGCTCTCACGCAGCTAAAATTCTCCGCCATTGTTGTGCTCGGGTAATTTACAATATTGTGTTTAGTGTAAAAGTGAAATAAACAAAAGGCAATAAAATTTAATAGTGAAGTATTAAACAAAGATGAGTTCATCACAGCTCTTATTCAATTAGTAGTAGTTTATTTAAAAATAAAAAAACAGTTAAATTGTTTTTTTACGAGTACGGGGGCGCTCCACCCCCACTACCGCCTGCCAGGGCTTCGCCCCTGGACCCCGGCTCGGTACTCCACGAACTTTCGGCCTGGTACAAGAAAAAATAGTATGTGCACCAAGGGAGAAAATTTGGACATTTCCTCCCGCGTGTAAAATTAACCCGAGCCGAAGGCGAGGGTGGCAAACACATTGTACTATTAAGATACGTAGCGCACATTGTGAGTTATGGAGGGTAGAATAGAATTTCTTCTTCCTTCTCGGTGTGGACTTTTTGGCGGGAACGCGTGGAGTGAAGCTGTGTGATTTGTTTTATTTTGTCTATTTAGTGTTTCTTCGGGTTTAAATGTGTAATAATGGTGGTTTATTAACCGTTTAATATCTGTGAAAGTGCACAAATGTGGGAAAATGAAACAAAGGCGCTGGACGTAACTTCTCGGGATCCTCCAAAAAGTCCACTGAAAAAATCTTAGTAAATGACCACCATTTTACTGAGATTAGATTTCATCTCATATCATCTCATTTAATTTCATCCCAGTTGATTAATGTCTCAAATTAATCATTTTCATTTCATTTCACTCCATAACATCATTTTTCAGAAAATTAAGAATATACATTAAAATAAGATATGACTTAAAGGTCTCAGTTACCAGGTCATAAAATCTCTTAAAAAAAAAAAAACTTCTCGGTGTCTTTGTTATCTCTACCTATTCGCTGATATCCTGGTGTTTTAGGAGCCGGAATTCACGTTTGCGATTGCTATTGGCCCCACTAACCACTTAAAACCGAAAAGCCGTGATCCATGTGGTGCATAAAAAATTAGTTTGCTAGCGGTACCGGACATCCCAAATAAAATACCATGAAAACGGTTTGACAACGGTAATATGGAGGACCGTAAAATCTTTGTAATAAACTAAAGAATGCTTACATATAGATGGATAATTTGATATATACATGACAAAATTGGTGATTTTCGTTCATTAACTTTTAATGAGTTTCTCGTAAACTTTACCAACAAATAACAATGTGCTGAAATAAAATGAATACACGCTAAAATACTGAATAATTGCACAGTAAACCATAAACATAGTATGTAATTTTAATTAAGATTAAGTTGTTGAAAATTCAGTGTATAATGTAAAAAAAAAATACAACTGACGTGAACTATGCAACCAAATAATTAATTTCATTTGCAGCATTTTCTTTACAACTTAATTCACTGAGCACGCGTCACAGGTGTCCTAGAAACGTCAAATTCTTTCAGAATAAAATTAATGTGCGGATTCTTCACACGCGAAGCCGTGGCGCGAATGTTAACTGATAATACAGGTCAGCATTAAGGGCTCAGTGCTGTGTTGTCTCTTCGTTATTTTTATTATTAATGTACAGTGGTACGCTAGACAAAGAACAGCATTTGCAAATTAACTATACGCTAGTGAAAGCCGGTCACATTGCGGTTTTTTTTTCCTACCTAAGCTGGTAGCGTTGAGAGGCTATTCCAGCGTAACCTTAACTAGTAGGTGAGCTCACGGGGCTCAAACCTGACGACGTTGCTAACACCAACCCTAGCAAGAGCCGTGCTTCGCAGAATCTACCACCGGATCGTAAACGCGACCCACTGAGAAGATCCGGCGAGAAACTCAGTGGGCTTTTGTGACTGACAAACTGTATGAAAAACAACGATTTCTTGAGATTACCCGTGTGTCAGCATACGTTAAAAATACTGTACCAGAAACCTTCCTGTACTAAAATATAAGAAGCTCATCACAACCGTGTGAATGCTTGGGATGCATAAAGTTCTTCTTCTCAGTCGTATGCACTCTTAGCTGAGTGGTCGTGGTCACCATTTCAGGTGGAGGTGCGCTTCACTTTATTTGGTCGACCCATCGTACCGGTGATCTGCCGCGCGATGTTGTACCCTATATTATTATTCTATGCATCAAAGAACAAAGAAGCAAATTAATGTTGATATTAATTTATACAGATTGTTAATAAAATATATAGGTCTGAAATGTCATGCACGCTGTCGATGGTCAACATTTTTTTAAATCGGGATGCGAGATAATGAGTGTAGAATAGAGTATGGTTTTCACATATCGTCTTTCACGCAATTCAACCATTTCTTCTTAGGTCTACCTCTTCCTCTAAAGCCTTCCAAAAGTATAATAAGTTTTATTTTTAGTCTTAAGGTTAGTTTTTTCAAATCCGTTCCTGTACAAAATCTTTAGGTCTTTTAAGGTATGCCATGAGGAACTACGTGTTTACTATAAGCTCTGCTTTCTAATGTCGTAATAATGTATTGCGAAATCGATACGATGCGATCGATTATGTCACTTTAGTATTAATTACAAACGACAATGTTGCAGATTAAGTACACTTTTTCTATTTACAAACTGGTATTTTTTTTAGTACCCATTGAAACTTTTCATTTTTTATTGAACTGGCTGTCTGTTGATCATAATTTTATGTAGTAACTTGTAATGCAAACATGTTAAATTTTTTTTGCAGTATTTTTTTGGGAATTTGGTCTTTCAATTTTTTTTGGCGGGAACGCGATTGGCCATTTTGCGAGAATATCGTATTGTTGTATTTCTTTAAACGCGTAATAATGATGGTTTATTGACCATTTAGTATCTGTGAAAGTGCACAAATGTGGAAAAATGAAACGAACCCGCTAAAAGCCAAAAAGTCAACTGTAACCTCAGTAAATTTTCACTATTTTACATGGGAGGACATGGGATGGTTTATAATTCAGAGTCAACAAATATCTATAACGTAATTTAATCTGACGGGGAAAAGTTTGCTTCAAACATCAGATCTTATGCTGTGTTCATTTTAGGGTTAATGTTGCTGTTTTTTAGTACAAGGATCAAGGATAGATTGCGTGCTGGCTGAGCCTTTGCTCGCCCACCTGTCCTGGTGAAACTGGAAAGGCCTTCGGGCCACCAGTAATCTCTCAATCATAAAAAAAAAGATGCGTGATATAATTTCAAGAGCTTACTATAGGACGTTAAGAGTAGACGCAAGTTTCATTCACTCCATCCATCGTATTACCCAGAATTACCCTTTTTCTTCCATGGATAAGGTCAAGATTGTCCGGAAGCTAATAACATGCCATCAATCAATCGCAAAATGTAGAGCCAAATTAGAAAATATATATCAATGAAATCATTTAAAAAATAATAAATATTATTTAAAAATCGTCGCATTTGATAGAAGATATTTATAAACAATACATATAATGAAACGCTAAGGTGCGATGTGTCTGTATATTAATGGAAATTCGAAGCCGAACTTATTTCATTATAGGCAGGCTTCATTTAATTTTATTAATTTTTGAAATGTTTTATGCTAGTAGTCAAATATCTACTAGATAATTTCAAGCCTTAACTATAAAACCGCTTTGATGAAATTCATTTGAACCCCCGAAACAATACAACTCTTCGTCCCATTGCTGGGAACGGATCTTCGCCCACTCGATGTAAAGTGCAGTAAGTGTACTTAAGTAATTGTCGATTTCTGTCTTTGATCTTCTCAATAAGGCGCCGGTATATCTAGTAAACTCTAGGAAAGACGAATCCGAAGATACTGAGAATTAATATATTTCTAAGAGATACGGGAGAGAGAGAGAAAGAGGCAGAGAAAGGGAGGGAGAGAGGGTGACAGCGAGAGAGAGAGAGAGAAAGAGAGAGAGAGAGAGAGAGAGAGAGAAAGAGAGAGAGAGAGAGAGAGAGAGAGAAAGAGAGAGAGAGAGAGAGAGAGAGAGAGAGAGAGAGAGAGAGAACATGCTTACATTCAAAAGAAAACAAGACAAAGATAAGAAATCAAAGCCTTTAGTAACAGAAATCGTCATAATTGCTTCAGAGCGCCGCGTAGGGCACCGGTGACCTATATGGTAGTCAACGTATTAAGCGTATGTATTATATAATATCTATTGATTTAAAACACATAAATAATATTGAGATTCTCTTTCATTTCTCTCTGTCACATATATCATGCTCGTTTGCGTATTCTAATCTAACCTAATCGACATATCGATGCTAATGGGCTAAAATGAATTAATTCAAATCATTTCACTGTTCCATTAATGAATACTAAAACTATGTTTGTTTCATGTAATATTGTGAATCTGAGCTTAAAATACAAATGACGTAAGTGAACTTTTTCATCATCACTTAAATAGTCTTTGAAAATAAACTGCATGCTAGTTCGTGGCATAGGCACGTGTGTGCGCGGGCATATGAATCCTGCTGGCAGGTACCAATTTTTGTAATGAAATACGTACATAACAAATATTCAAGATTGAATTCCACGGTCTATATAAATTCGGTTCAATCGTGTTATAAAAATGAAATCCGCAAAATTATAATTTACGTAATTAGGTACTTACTGGTGGTAGCACGTCTTGTGAGTCCGCACGGGTAGGTACCACCACCCTGCCTATTTCTGCCGTGAAGCAGTAAGGCGTTTCGGGTGAGGCAGTCGTTGTATTGTAAAAACTGAGACCTTAGAATTCATATCTCAAGGTGGTTGACGGCATATACATTGTAGAAGTCTATGGGCTCCGGTAACCACTTAACATCAGGTGGGCTGTGAGCTTGTCCACCTGACTAAGCAATATAATAAAAAAAATATCTCGTTCATCAAAGAAAATATGATGATCCTTGATCTGTCGTTTCGATATCATATTTTTGTATCTATATTTAGGTTTAGTCTAGACTAGTCGAATCTTGATTCGATCGATCGGATTATATATTGTATAATACTGAATGTTTTCTGTTCGTTGATTTTGAATAAGGATTTTTTGTGTAATAATAAGATAAAAAAGATTTCGTGCTAAGTGGAACCATACCCTTTATTTCAATCTGTAATCATAGTTTAACCGTAACGAAAGTTTAATTGCGGTAAGTTTATACCGGCTGACGCGTATTCGTGAACCTCTCCAACTTAAACAAGGTTATAAGTGTATTTTGCCAGAGTTATTATAATAAAACAAATAAGAATTCTACCTGTTTCCGCGTCACACCGGTTAACGTCCGATTAACAGAATTTCTCTAATAGTTGAGCAACTAGTTTTTATCTAACCAGCCGGAAATAATTATCATACGCACGTTTGCTAAAAACCCCAAAAATACCGGTTTCATCGCGAGACTAACCGTCGTCAGAGGAATTATTTAAACAGCTTAGTCATCAGATATTTGCAATGTGGATAATGTGCATTTTACTTACCCTATTTATATAGCTAGGTGGATTCTTTGAATGTTTAAACTACACTATACACTTTTAAAGAACATATAGTTCTTTATGATTATATAGGTAGTATCAAGCATCTAGTTTCATCGTCACGACCAAAAGGATAAGACGTCTGGTGTGTCAATTACTGGTATCAAGCGATATAACTATGTTTTGTGTTTTCCCGTTAGCTTAATTTTTTTTTTATCGTTTACCAATGAAGGATTTAATTGGCGCACAAAGTAGAAAATAACAGAAGGAACTTCTGAAGTCATCGCTTACTAGCTTCTGGAGTCTGTAAAAAATACAAGAGGTGCGCTTCTTGTTTTGGTTGCCGAGCCCTGTGGCGATTTAATTGAGAAATGTTTAAAGATTTCATTAATTGGTTTGTTCAATCGTTGCTGTAAATTACAAATGTAACCTTTGTATTTTTTATTCATTTACTATTATCGCCGTGTCACTCTTATAGTTAGTGACTCGATTAACGGTCAGAATAAGAGATTTTGTGAAATATATTACGTAGTCGTGATCTGGACGTATCTGTTCTTGTATCGGGTGTATCTATGATGATTGTTGGACAGTTTTTATTTTATTATGATATTGAAGCTTAGGAAAACAGTTTTTCCTTGTTAGTGATTTTTTAAATATTTTTTATTGCCCTTGTACCTGATGTGTAACCTGATGCTAAGTAGTTAGTAACCTTCGCCCATGGACATCAACAATACCAGGGGCAGAGCCAACCGCTGTCTACCGTTAAGTACTCTCCACAAGCCTCGTTTAAAGAAGGACATGTCATAACGCTCAGGATACATCGTGCAGAGGAGTAAACTATATTATTTATACAGTATACATGATTAGGATTATATTACTCACAGCTAGAAGTACTTTTCCGGTCTAATTTTGGCGATTTTTATTATTACAATATATTATTTATAATATACTTTAAATATACTTTTCAGATATTTTTAGTCGTCCTTTACAATGAAAACTGTAGATCATTCGAAATATCGGAAATAACATAATGACAATAGAAAGTGTTTTTACTTTAATTGTAAAAGCGTTTTTATTATGGTCTAAATCTCGCAAAAACCGAATAAAATACAATATATTACTCATGTTTGCAATTAGCCATTCGTCTATGTGCCAACGTAAAGCCAGTAACACCGTTTTAACATATTGTTACTCAATTTGTCTGACTTATTATTCATTAAATTAATTTTGTAAGAAATAAGAAATATTGTTTGAAGTGATATTACGTCATTTGCGTCTTGGTATTTCCGTCCTTGTTGTGAACTGAATATCACGCATTCTGCAAACGGTTTTAAATCTTAATACTCTTTTTTTAATAATTTCATATTGTTACTCAGTTTTTGAATCGTTATTCATTAATATTATTTTGTAAGAATTAAGGAATTTTGTTTGAAGGTTTTATTGTGTAATTCGTATCTCGGTATTTTCGTCCGCGTTGTGACCTCAATGAATCATTAATAATATTTGAGTATAAAAGTAATATCCTTTTATTCTATTAGTTAAATTATAATTATTTTTAACGTAATTTCAACTTAACTTACAAGATAAGTTAGCAGCTATATACCTAGTCAGGTCATAAGTATTGTCACACAGTAAAAACTTTTCTTTTAGAATGCTGGCCACAAAAAAGTTTATTGAATTCGAATTTCGAATTGTTCATGAAAATAAAAATGTATACTTTTAGAATTTTACTTATTTTTAAATATGGAGTGGACGCTTAAAGAAGACCGTGTTGCAGTTATTGCGTTGCATCGTTGCGGTTACGCGCCAATTCAAATTTTTAACATACTGAAAAATTTGAATATAACCAAAAGATTCGTTTATCGTACCATCAAACGATACAATGAAGACTCTAGTGTAGATGACAGGTCAAGAAGTGGTCGCCCTCGGTCTGTTAGGACTACAGCAGTGATAAAAGCTGTGAAGGCGCGAATTCAAAGAAATCCCAAACGTAAGCAGAAACTGTTGGCCCTTCAGATGGGGTTAAGCATAACCACGGTGAAAAGGGTGTTAAATGAAGACTTAGGGCTTCGGGCATATCGAAGAAAAACAGGACATCGTTTGAATGCTCGTCTAATGGACCTGAGACTGAAGAGATGCCGCGCTTTGTTGAAGCGGTACGCGGGAAAAAAATATCGGCAAATTATTTATCGGATGAAAAAATTTTTACCGTAGAAGAGAGCTACAACAAACAAAATGATAAGGTGTACGCACACAGTAGTGAAGAAGCGAGAAACCGTATTCCGCGTGTCCAACGAGGTCATTTTCCATCCTCGCTCATGGTATGGTTGGGAGTTTCTTATTGGGGCTTAACAGAGGTACATTTTTGTAAGAAAGATGTAAAAACGAATGCAGTTGTGTATCAAAATACAGTCCTGACGAACCTTGTGGAACCTGTTTCTCATACCATGTTCAATAACAGGCACTGGGTATTCCAACAAGATTCGGCGCCAGCTCATAGAGCCAAGAGCACACAAGACTGGCTGGCGGCGCGTGAAATCGACTTCATCCGGCACGAAGACTGGTCCTCCTCCAGTCCAGATTTGAATCCGTTAGATTACAAGATATGGCAACACTTGGAGGAAAAGGCGTGCTCAAAGCCTCATCCCAATTTGGAGTCACTCAAGACATCCTTGATTAAGGCAGCCGCCGATATTGACATGGACCTCGTTCGTGCTGCGATAGACGACTGGCCGCGCAGATTGAAGGCCTGTATTCAAAATCACGGAGGTCATTTTGAATAAACTTTAGTGTCATAAGAATCTATGTTTTGTTAAGTTCATTTTGGTATATGAATGGTTACATAATGAATAAACTTGTTTCAATTATTTTACATTAAACATGTGACAGAATTTATGACCTGACTAGGTAATACTAATATAATATATACATAATATGTAGGATTGGTAAGAACGGAACATCAAGATGTGAGTGAGAGTAAACGGTAAGAAAGGGAAAGAGAATGACAGAGAAAAGAATGATGGCGAAGTCGGTTGAATGAGCAAAGCTTAAAAGGTGTCAGTTAATTTTTTATTTTAATTAATTATGTTATAGAATATTTTAGAAAAGAAGAATAAAAGTGTAGTTAACAGTGGATTAATTTTATTGTATGATCCGAAAACTACCCATATATACTATAAAATAACAATAATAATACCAGTAACACAATCGGTTTGAAATATGCCTAGACATGGCACGCCACTAGCCTATATTTTCTCTCCTTCATTAATTTCATTAATTTCTGAATAAAATAATGTATTCAAATACAAAAGACAATGAAATCTTATTGCATTATTAACTGTTCTGAGCAGATGATTTGGTGTAATTGAATTGCTAATTAACAACAGTAAAAAAAAAACATTATTGTATGTACGTACATTAATATTTCCGCTCTCTAATTCTCACAGTTTTGTGAAAGAGTTTTTTTTTTTCATTTAATTACAAATGACCAACAAAGGCGCTCGGTTTTGGAAATTTAAATTTTTTTGTAGTACGTATCTAATAATACATGTCAAGTGGTAAACTAATGGTAGGAGGACCTCTTGCGATTCCGCACGGGTAGGTACTTTCACCCTGCCTATTTCTGCCGTGAAGCAGTAATGCGTTTCGGTTTGAAGGGCGGGGCAGCCGTTGTACTGTTAAAAGTGAGACCTTACAACTCATGTCTCAAGGTAGGTGACGGCATTTACGTTGTAAATGTCAATGGGCTCCGGTAACCACTTAACACCAGGTGAGCCGTGAGCTCGTCCACGCATCTAAACAATAAACAAAAAAAGACATTAATAAAACTATATTCAAAACTTAATCTCAGATGATTGAGTAAATAGCATTTACAATAATAGAATAGAAATTAAGACTTTTAGGAAATTTTACGACATATGCATAATTTATTATATTTATTACAAAGAAATAAGTTAAGTAATGAGGCCAAAGCTCTTCAAGTTTTGCTCGTCACTATCACTTCGAACGCGTCCTTCAAAAACGTGTCCCCAAGCGCGCGCGTATCAATTCTATTGTGCAATATGACGCGGGCGGGAACTGCCGCTTTTGCGCGAACATTTTCCCGCCAAGCGTGGAAGGCGCTTAGTCGCGTTCAGAAATAAAAAAAAAACATGTCACAATAAAAAATTAAAAACCCCTTTAAAAAAAATGTAAATTTATTTTATTGTTTATCGATTTTGTTTCGTGATTGTGGTCTTTTTGTGTTGTGTTTTTTGTGCACCGTGATGCATTTTACAAAATGCGGCTGGCACTCGGTCAACTTTTGCTGTTGACTGATATTGTTGCTACTAATTTAAATTTAACATTTCTCGAAGATGTGGTGAGTTTTAAAACGCTTGTATCTATTTAATTTGTAACGAATGAAATACAGAAATCGTTGATTTATATTTTGTCATAAATAACTTTAGTAACTTTTTTAAGTTAAAGAATAATTAATTACAAAAATATAAATACAGTATGTACTTACCTTACATAGTTATTACTTCTTTTAATCTTTAATATATCTGAACGCATTTTTTTTAAGTTTTCATAAATAATTTAATTACGTATTCGCGAAAAGTAAACGAAGCAAAATATATTTTTCTATTTATGCCACCACCATTAATACACCAGAAATTTTAAAATATATTAAAATAATATGTGCAAGAGTAAACGCAAGAGCATACCGTAAAACCGAAAAGATAGAGTAATATTTGTTTGTGAATGTATTCCGATTAATCCACCTTCTCGCAGTTACCAAAGTACCAATCATATTTTAGACAAATAGGTTCTGTCAATAAAGTATAGATAAGAAATAATATTTAATTCAAAAACAAATCAAAACGAGCAACCTGGTGATGCTACCCAAACGAGTAAAATATTTATTATTGACCTTAATCGTTTTGTTCACATGACGGTATGAACCGCTCGGGATCTAGACGAAAAAAAAGTGGTCTAATAAAACATAAGTAGCAGTTTTTATTAGGTTATCAATTTTTTTTAAATAATATTCTACAACAGATATTTATAAATCGGATTCTTTATTTATCCTTATTAAATAAAAACTCCTTGGTAGAGAAGGCGTTAAGTGAAGCCCTTAACGTGAATTTTGCCGCCCGATTTGTGAATCGCTTGCTTCAAACTAGCCAGGACTGCTACTGCTAGAAACTGCCAGAAAATATCCAGGACAGTAATACCAACACAACCTAAATTTGTTAGCTAGCTGGTGCCAACTTAGCGGCAAAAATTTAATAATTGCGCACTTTTATATTAATTTTAGAATGTTTGGTTCAGAATGAGGTGCTATAAACCCGTTGTCAGATTCCGTGAGCATCGTGACGTGAATGCCGCCACACTTAAGGTTGAAGTCTCGATCGTATTGCTTAATGCCTGTTTTGACTGACCGAAGAAATGGGCAGGACACTTTAAATAGTCTTTCTCGTCAGGGACCAACATGAAAATTCAAACTTATAAGATACATATTTATATTAACATTCCTGCAACACCCGTAACCCGAGATGACGGATAGCCATTTTATTTTTATTGCGTAGAAGGGTGAACGAGCTCACAGCCCACCAGGTGTTAAGTGGTTACTGGAACGTAAATGCGCCACCCACCTTGAGATATAAGTTCTAAGGTCTCAGTATAGTTACAACGGCTGCCCCACCCTTCAAACCGAAACCCATTATAGCTTCACGGCAGAAATAGGCAGGGTGGTGGTACCTACCCGCGCGGACTCACAAGAGGTCCTACCACCATTTTACTGGGCTCCGGACCCTGCTGATGTTGGTTAACTTAACAGCCGGAGCTGATCAGAGGTTCGTTTGTCTACGCCGAAAAGTATCGTCTAAATCTCAAACATTGTTTGTAGACAAGTTCGTTATGCAATCGCGCGTTGCGACAGTGTTGTGGCTGGTCTCGAAGGACCAAGGAGTAAAGGCCGACGACAACCAGTCTCGGCAGTCATACGTCGTTGCGTCAACACCTAACGCGGTGTTTCCCAAGGTGGGGCCCACGCTCCACAAGGGGGCAATTTGATAATCAAGGGGGGCAATCGCATTATATTAATACAGAAGATCTGTATTAAAATTATTTTGAATTTGAATTTTAGTTTTTTTGTTATATGTTTTGAAATATTACTTACTGTATTTTGATAACAATTTCATAGTAATTTTATGCTAAATTTATGTTTCTTAGGTGAACAGATCAATTTTATTAAAAATTATGTATGGAGGGCATAGAAATTTTAGAAATGTTACAGTGGGGCATGGCGCAAAAAAGTTTGGAAAACACTGGCCTAACGTGTCATGTCGCATAGTTAAGAGCTTGCAGTAATGAAATTGTAACACGTTCGGTGTTCTTCCACAGACATCCTAATTCGTTATTTGATTATGAAACACGAAGCGTGTGCTTGTCTAGTTTTTTTTGGCGTCTTAAAGGTCGATGAACATCGGCTGCACGCACGAAAAAGTGTCACGTTCCGCCCGAGCCTGACTGTGCAAGCGAGAGCGCGGAACAAGCGATGATAGAGAGGCACGATCGGGCCAAGCGTTAATTTATCGATAATTGTAATTTCCAATTAAATCTTTTTTTGTATTATACAGAATAATGATAATTCATTATTCAGTCCGTAAACAAAATTTACAGACAACCAATATTTTTTTTATTGCCGTCGATGGCGGACGTGCGTAAGTGTATATTTACGACGGTAATGGCCATCTCAAAAATTTTTTAATGTCGTTTGAAGAAAGACTTTGCATAGAGTTTGTTGTACTAGAATAGCATCACATCTTTCGGTAGATGCCGTAAAAAGCTATTAAGGGAGGACTTTGCAACAGTGGTCTCTGAGTATTATACCAATATACTGCGATTGCCAACCGGCTTGTACTGTTGGTAGCGTGTATTGTAAGCCCACACGGGTACGTACCACCATAGTTCTTTCTGCTCTGGTTGAAATTCCAACTTCGCGTCCCAAGGTTCGGCATATGGACCTCGGTACCTAATAACTTTACATAAGATGGGTCGTGTACTCCTTTGCCCTTAAAAATCATAAGAAACCACAGTACAGATTCATCTCTGGAAACGTATTGTGTAAGTTATAATTAACTAGTCGACTTGAGATGATCCTAAAATCGACTGACTACAATCGTCGGTTCTTAAGGATTCAGAGACTTCTAGAAAATATTATTACGTCAAATTGTACAGCAATAATGAATTTGAGCTTGAAGGTTAATTGAAATATTATGATATTTGTTTTTTTTTTAATTACGCTGGCGGCGCGCGTTAATTACGTAAATCGGTCAAATTATATGTATATTCATTTTGTAATTTTTTTGGTGCAAGTATTTTATATTGAAATACCCTTCTGACGTCATTTTTCTAATTGCCGAGAGTCCTGACTTTCTAGATGAGACATTAATATATCTTGTAGATGCTCCTCCAACTGTGTATCTCCTTCGAGTCATAGAGAGTAGCTTGGGGTTTGAGTATTGAGGAAATTTTTTCGAATCATCTGATTTGTTTGCAACCTCTTAGCCTTGTTCCATCGATATACATTTAATTTTATGTAATAACTTAATAATATACCCAAATTATTCATGTATGCTCTTCGAATCTATTAATATTCACGGAAACTTTGACTAGAACATTGTGACAGTGTAGCTAAATGCATACCGGCCAAATAAAATATCGCAGCACATAAGCTGGGCGCGTGTTAGAAGGTTTTTAGTAGCTACTAGCCCAGACGGCGGTATCGGAACCTTTAAGTCTTAAGTAAATTACGATAAAGACTAATAATACTCTTCTCTCTAAGCCGTAACGTCACGTGATTTGTGTCCAAGAGTACTTAAGGTGTGTAGTCAATATGAATGCATCTTCTATTTATTGATTTTTTTTATCTATCTATATATATAAAAATGAATTGCTGTTCGTTAGTCTCGCTAAAACTCGAGAACGGCTTAACCGATTTGGCTAATTTTGATTTTGAATTATTTGTCGAAGTCCAGAGAAGGTTTAAAAGGTAAATAAATATGAAAAAGCCTGGAATCAAAAAAAAATAACAATTTGATTTTTCCTTTGATGAGTACCCCATCGGACGTATTCCTTTTGTTTGTTTTAAGTTTATTTTATACAAAAGTTTAGGTCTTTTATTTTTCGATTGAGGCACTACGAAGTCTGCCGGGTCAGCTAGTCTTAAATAAAATTCACGACGAAGTCTTTAACCACGGATCGTTTATCAGTGTCGATGGTTAAAAACACACTCACGTATCAAACGTGCTCACACACATCCACATGAATATAGGCTTGTCTATAAATAGCACGATATTTATTACATCAACTATCACTACATACGTATATGAGGCGATTTTTATTATGACCAGATTACAAAACCGACCAAATACCGGTTCTACGTTTTATAAAACGTAAAATGGATTAACGACCTTTGATTATATGATAGAAACACGAATATATTTAATATAATAATATACGATGATGATTTTATTTTCGTAATCGTCTGTATTATATCAGTGTTAACATCGATAATTCTATGTGTTTTAACATGCATTCATTTGTTTGGTGTGTTCCCCCGTGTTTGCTTGTATGTGATAGAATGTTAGAAGGTAATTTTCACCGACTTTAAGACGTCAATGTTGGCAAAATGTGAATATTGACGTTATATATCCTGACACGTTTGACAGACTTTTACTGGTGGTAGGACCTCTTTTGAGTCCACACGGGTAGGTACCACCACCCTGCCTATTTCTGTCGTGAAGCAGTAATGCGTTTTGGTTGGAAGGGTGGGGCAGTCGCTGTAACTATACTGAGACCTTAGAACTCATATCTCAAGATGGGTGGCGGCATCTACGTTGTAGATGTCTATGGGCTCCGGTAACCACTTAACACCAGGTGGACTGTGAGATCGTCCATCCATAGCGGTAGGCAGCGGCTTGGCTCTGCCCCTGGCATTGCTGAAGTACGGCGACGGTAACCACTCACCATCAGGGCCGTATGCTCGTCTGCCTACAGGGCAATAAAAAAAATATCTAAGCAATAAAGAAGAAGACTATCTGTCTAGGATGAATTATAATGGGTATGATAGTTTCGTCTTATGAGACAAAGGTAGACGTTAAAGGAAAGAGATCTTCCGGTGTCTTACTTAATATGGGTGTTCCTCAGGGTTCCATATTGGGTCCCTTCTTATTTCTTGTGTATATCAATGATTTACCAAAGTTTATTGAAACCCGTCACGAGGTCGTATTATTCGCTGATGATACATTCTTATTGTTTAAAATTAAACGACAATTGGAAGATTATGACGATGTGAATGATGCTATCTCGCGCGTGGTACATTGGTTTAGTGTTAATAATCTGTTATTAAATAACAAAAAAACAAAATGTATAAAATTTACCACACCTAATGTTAGACAAGTAGACACTAATATCATTGTAAGTGGAGAGACACTGGAGCTTGTTGATTCGACAGTTTTTCTTGGTATAACAGTTGATTCCAGGCTGCAGTGGGGTCCTCACATATGCAAGTTAGCGAATAGACTTAGTTCTGCAGCGTTTGCGGTAAAAAAATACGAACGTATACTGATGAAGATACGGCACGTCTAGTTTATTTCAGTTATTTTCATAGTGTTATGTCCTATGGCATTTTGCTATGGGGCAATGCTGCCGATGTCGAAACGATTTTCATCCTGCAGAAGAGGGCTATTCGTGCTATTTATAATATGCACCCGAGGGAATCCTTGAGGGACAAGTTTAAGGAAATCAAAATTCTAACTTTAGCGTCCCAATACATTTTTGAAAATTTATTGTACGTGCGTAAAAACATTGTAGAATTCCCCAGAGTCTGCGATTTGCATAATGTGAACACTAGGAACAAACATAGGCTTGCGTTGCCGGCGGCTCGAATTAAGAAAATAAGCAACTCTTTCAGGGGGCTGGGTGTACAGCTTTTCAACAAGATCCCACAAAACGTTCAACTACTACCTGTTCATAGATTTAAGAAAACTGTCAAGGAACGTTTGTGCAACAAGGCATATTATAAAGTTAAGGATTTTTTACTAGATGGCACTACGTGGGAATGAGGCGTTCGCTCCTGGCCTTTTCATTTTTCATTATTATTATTATTTATTTGAATTGTATTTTTTTGACTTGTTTTTTTGTATACTGTAAATATGTTTTCTTGTTTAAAAAAAAAGAAAATAGTTGAGAAAATACAAAAAAAAAAAAAAAGCCCGCTGAGTTTGTTTCGCCGGTTCTTCTCAGGACTGTGGCTTTTTTTGGAACCGGTGGTAGAGTTAACATTTTCTTTTACATTTTGACATTCAACAAGTGTGTTTTTGATGACATCCAAGTTGAAATAAATGATTTTGAATTTGAATTTGAATTGAAAAGACAAAACTCGGACTTCGAGTGCGAAGTTTGAAAAAAATGGCCGTTGTAAGTTTGTATTTTGCGAATAGTAAACCAATAATAACATATTTAAGTTAAATTTGTAGTCAGGGCCAAATTTGGACAAGTTAATAATTTAAAGGTGCATGTTTGACTACCGTCACCGACAACAATTCAGCTATGTATAAGATTATATCAGTAATTTATTTTATTCGCTTACTTTATAGTTCAAGATAAACAGGAAAACATTATTCATCTTTTGCTATACTAAACGCCAAAAGTAGCATAGTAAACGAGGGAACCAAGATAGAAATTATATTTTTGTCTCTTTTTAACCCAAAATAGATCTCGGAGAGGTACAATTGCAGGTCATATTAAATATATTAAGTCAAAAGTCACAATCGATATTTCGCAAATCTAAAAATAGATGGACTTTTTTTAATAACTGACTCTTCACCTGTGATTGTTTGTTTTGCTGTAGGTATTCATTTTTAATCACAAATTGTGAAAAAATTTGGTAACTTACGTAATTTGCAACGATTCTTAATGATTGTTATAATTAAGTAAGTCTACAAATCAACGTTGCGTAAGTTTTGACGAATTCTAGCTTACATCGTATTTTGGCGCTTTCGATCTTATTAGAGCTTCCTGTGTCATACATATGTATCAGGTTTACGAGGCCTCACAGTTCGATTGGGTTCTTAAGTGATGTGAACTTCTTCGCCGGTCAACACGAACTAAAAACGAGTTCCATTATCCTGATCACGCAGGAGCAAGTCATCGTCGTTGCCCTAGACACGCCCTTACGGACCCATCCGATCCAATAACTCTTGCATTAGATACCTTCAGCTCTAACACTAGGAGCAGGCTGAGGAACCCCGGTAACCGTACTCGTCGAACTCGACAAAGAGGTCGACGTGCAACCTAACCCATGCATCAGCCCGCTGAGTTTCTCGCCGGATCTTCTCAGTGGGTCGCGATTCCGATCCGGTAGTAGATTCATTTGCGAGGCAATTAATCTTGAGTTGTTAGGTCTCCTTCGGAGGCGCTCGGGCAGTTGTTAGCAAGTCCCACCCTTCCTGGCTGAGTCTTTGCTCGCCCACCTGTCCTGGTGAAACTGGAAAGGCCTCCGGGCCACCAGTAATCTTTCAATCATAAACAAGAGTTCCATTATGAAGACAGTACAATAAATTGACAAGCTAAACTTTTACGTTTCTCCGCAGCACTACAATGTAAATTTTGCGGTCACTCAGTTGTTAAACTTTTATTGCATTGCCGAGATGCATTATGTCGTTGACGGAAATGTAAGCAAACTTGAATTTACGTAACGAAAAAGAGATTTGTTTGTGGAAGCGCTAAACTCGATTGGATAGCTTCCACCTTCATGTGTATTTCTGTAAAGGAATTGGTATAGAAATTATATTACTGTCTCTTTTTAAACCCTCTTTGCGTTCAAAAAGGGACTATTGTAGTTCATATTGAAAATAATTAAGTCAAAAGTCACTATCAATATTTCGCGAACCTAAAACGATTTACCATAGAACAGATGATATTTGCCAGATCCCTGAATCGCGATAACGACGTTTCTAAGATAAGTTTGCACATATACAAGTTACAAGCTGTGAGGAGGCAGTCTCCTCCCAGTGATGGTCACGAGGCTGCAACGTACGCTACCCTCACTCCAGCGTGCTGGCACCAGGAGGATGGGACCGCGCGTCATAGGCTGCGATCCGCGATGCAGTCCGCATTGCCGTCGACGCTGTTGTCGTTGAACATACTGTGGAAGAGTAACCCGGTCGGTGGTGTATCGCGTTCCGACTCGGCAGGCTGATTCTGGCCCAGCGGGGTATTTTGGAACACCAGCGGCATCGTCCGGGTGGCCTGGTCAGGCCGCCGTACCGCGAAGACTGAAGTCGTTGGTCGTCGACTAGCGCCTCGACGACCCGTCGGCTGGGCGTCTTCTGGATGACACCGCGAGTCTGGTTGTAGTGCTGACCGCGGGAACTCAATTATTGTGACCGGGTTCTGACCCCGGGCGGATATCAAACGTCGGGTGTGAGAGTGCAGGGAAGTCGTTTAGTGTTGTAGAGCCCTAAAATACCCTTGAGCCCGCGGTTCGCAGTCGCGGACCAGTCCCACATACCCCGCGCGCCCCCAAAGCGCGAGGACATCGTAGGTCCTCGTAGGACTTCGTAAAAAAAGTATCTAAATTCTTAAAATACGAATTTAATCTGTCTATGTATTTCTGTAATAAAATCATATCGTCCGAACGATATAATGAAAGTTACCGAAAACCCGTAGAAGATTTAAATCTGATGATAGGTCTCTTATCAGCCTTCAATATAACCTTAGCTTACGTAGTACTCAGCAAAATTAAACGACACATTTCAGGATTACTTAGAAATTACATTAATTACTCAAGTTACAATGCGGCATTTTATGACTATTAAGTCATAAAATGATTGATTATCAAACGATTATAGCTTATAGTCGTGCAATAATAGCGAAATAGCTCACTAGCACTGACAAGTTAGATACCTAGTTAGAGAAGACAGGCGCTTAAGGTATTTAAAGCTTAGGCCCGCCGTCGACACGAGATTGTTTTTTTTTTGCAGGCAGACTAGCTTACGGCCCACCTGATGGTAAGCGGTTACCGTCGCTCATGGAAATCAGCAATTCCAGGGGCAGAGCCAAGCCGCTGCTAAAATCTGTTAAAATGTTTTTTTTGACGAAGGTAAAACCGCGTGTTTGAAGAATGGCCTTTGTAATTTTTAAAAACAGTGTTCATAATTATTATTTATGCGCTTAATACACATAATTATGAGATGATGTTGAATAATTTCTGTGGCACGTGTGTAATTGCTTTTGAACTTTTTTTTTCCTACCTATGCTGCTAGCCTTGAGAGGCTATTTCAGGTTCTCCCTAACATGTAGGTGAGCTCACGGGGCTCAAGCCTGACGACGTTACTAACACGAACCCTAGGAAGAGCCGTGCTTCTCAAGGTTATCAGCATAGGTAGGAAAGAAAAGCAGTACATAGAGATGCTTCAGGTCGCAAACACGTATCTCCCAACAGCCTGGTAAATTTATTTTGAAGTAGAGAGCGGCTTGAGTGCGCCTCAACGTTGCTTATGATCAACAGGCGATAGTGAGTAATTACCATCATGAGCTCGTCTGCTTACAATGGAAATAATATCAAAAAACCTCACTACTGAAGATCGCGACCATGTGTTGTGACGTTCTTAAGATACATAAGTTACCATTATTTTTTTTTTATAATTCTGATCAATTGTACTTTTAATTTTATTGTATTTTGATTTAAATATTATGTACTTGTATGTGAAAAAGTCGTCGTGGCCTAATGGATAAGACGTCTGGTGCATATGTGTTGAGGCGATGCACCGATGCTCGAATCTCAGGCGGGTACTAATTTTTCTAATGAAATACGTACTCAACAATTGTTCACGATTGACTTCCACGGTGAAGGAATAACATCGTGTAATAAAAATCAAACCCGCAAAATTATAATTTGCGTAATTATTGGTGGTAGGACCTCTTGTGAGTCTGCGCGGGTGGGTACCACCACCCTGCCGATTTCTGCCATGAAGCAGTAATGCGTTTCGGTTTGAAGGGTGGGGCAGCCGTTGTAACTATACTTGAGACCTTAGAACTTATATCTCAAGGTGGGTGGCGTATTTACGTCGTAGATGTCTATGGGCTCCAGTAACCACTTAACATCAGGTGGGCTGTGAGCTTGTCCACTCATCTAAGCAATAAAAAAAAAGTGAAATTTTATGGGCTTAAGTTGCCTGAAATAAACGCATTTCATTCATTTCGTTCATTTCATTCAGTAATACCTTACAGATGTTTGGTTGAACTGTTAGTTTGTAAGAAGACTGAAATAAATAAATAAAAATTAGAATTCAAAGACAAACCTTCATCAATATCGTGTCAATTAGTTATCGAATCAGTAGCTTTTGTATTTAGAGGCCCATTTAATTATCGCTAATGCTCGGAACCGCTTTTGATCTGATTACGATAATCACGATGGCCGACCTTGTATACGTGTGAAGTTAGAGAAAGGTGGCAATAAACAGCTGAATCATTTCACAATGCGCATATTTAGATTACTTAATTACGTCGTTTGTAATTGATGAATAATTTGAAAATATGACCTTCGTAATAGCGGTTCGGCTAGCGAAATATTGTAACTCTCCGATGTTTCTAGAATTCTTGTAGTAATTTACAGGCATTATATATTCATGAGTTTCAGTTTGATGATTACGGCAATTTTTTATAATGAAATAGTTGCAGTAATGCGTTTCGGTTTGAAGGGTGGGGCAGCCTTTATAACTATACTGAGACCTTAGAACTTGTATCTCAAGGTGGGTGGCGCATTTACTTTGTAGATATTTATGGGCTCCACTAACCACTTAACACCAGGTGGGCTGTGAGCTCATCCACCCACCTAATCAATAAAAAAAACATATAGTGTTATCTCACTCCCTGCAGCTCTAGCACTAGGAGCAGGAATAACGACTGGTGAGCTTAACATCGGCCCGCTGAGTTTCTCGCCGGATCTTCACAGTGGGTTGCGATTGCGATCCAGTAGTAGATACATTCGCGCAGCAGCTGCCTTCTAGCTATCAGGTCTCCTTTGGAAGCTGCTCGCAATTCACACCTGACTTCATTATCCTTCCAGTAAGCCTTAAAAAAATGAATCTAGGTTTATGTATTAACACTAGTGGTCCCGCAGTAGTCGAAATTCGACTATAATTAACTGAAATTATAAGTTTAAACATTATTATAGTTCTATTGTCAATCACTATTATACTTCTACAATATAATCACAGATTTGGCCAAAACTACACTATAGATAAATAATGTTAAACACGGTCCGGCGTCCGGGAAGAAAAATGTGCTCCGCACTAAACGCTTCACTTTCCCCCCTTTGCCTCTTCAAAAGTTCTGTCTCATGCGAGGTTTGAACGTTGGTTGTTGAGCGACAGGAGGTTTTAGTCAGTTCGACTCTGACATGCTGCGCCCTCTATCCCCAATGGAGGGCGGAAGTCCGGCGATTTCCTCCTGACCAAAAAAAAATAATTCTTAATTAAAAATTAAAATTGAGAATTTTGACAATTGACAATAAACAAAGAGTAATTTATGTATGTGTTGTGTCAAATACACAGTAGTATGTGTAATGATTTTTTATTGATTTTATGTATTATTAGTGCATAATTTCAAAAAATATTAGCATTCTGCACTTCTTCTTTATATTCTCTATAAGTGTGGGAAATTTCATACTTCTCCGTCCGCGCAATTTTCGTAAAAAGGGTACAAATTTTTTGCTTCACGTATTAATATATAGATAAGAATAACATTTTTTCTTCGGTCTTCACGAGTCGTCTGTCACTGACGTCTGTCTAAACCATTAATAAAAATAGAAACAGCACAGCTAACAGCCCGATACATTATCTCGCAGAGATTGAGAGAATTACAAAATTAATTTGTGACTTCACCGTTATGTATGATGGGTGCTTCAGATGATATAAGAGGTCGCGATTTCGAAAGGGCACAAAAACACCGTTTGACACGTGTAATCATCTGCTGATCAACGTAAAAGATAAATATAAAATTCTAATTTTTTATCAAAACATATTAATTTATTCAACGCCCCGGCATGTTACTTCCACCGTATAGTATTGCCCCAGAATAAACAAACTGAATCAAACCTCTCATGAGATCAGCGCGTGGCTCTGAACTCCGTGAAATTAAAAATACTAGTGATCCCCTGGTAGGTAGTCGAAATATGACTAAAATTAATTGAAATTATAAATTTGTACCCTATTATTTTTCTATTGTCAAATATTGTCAAATACTGACCAGACTGACAAATTTGACCAGAGACCATAAGCAATAAGAAATATTGACAATAAACAAATAGTATACGTGCGTGTGTGTGTCAAATAAATGGTAGTGTGTGTAATGTATTTTTTAAAGATTTAATGTATTATTTAAGCATAATTAAAAAAAAACAACATTGTGCTCTCCTTCTCTATATTCTGTACTAGCGACCCGCCCTCGCTTCGCATCGGAAACACTAAAACACACATGAAACAAAAAAAAAAAATTTAAAAAAAATTTAAAAAGTACCCTATGTTCATCAGGGACAATGTCGGCTTCTAATGGAAAAAGATTTTTTCAAATCGGTCCAGTAGTTTCGGAGCCTATTCGAAACAAACAAACAAACAAATCTTTCCTCTTTATAATATTAGTATAGAAGTATAGATATAGAAGTATAGATATAGATAAGTGTGGAAAATTTTCGTAAAAAGGTATACAAAGTTTTTGCTTCACGTATTAATATATAGATGATAAATCTTTTCTCGGTCGGACACTTTTGTCAGAGTGGTCGTGGTTACGCTGACAATGTATATGCAGAAGCACTAGTTATGTCGCCCATGCTCCCAAGGTCCACTCAGCAGGCAATGCGCTTCCAGGTCTAGCGTCAAGTCAAAGGTCAGGTCAGTTCAAAGCGTTTCGAGTACATTCGAGTACAAAGATATAATAAATAATCGCCATTAATGATATTGTAATAATGAATAATCTTATTTATTACAATAAAACATATTTACGGCGTCAAAGAATATCATGTCGATAGGGCATAAGAATACTAGAGTGGAGATGTGTGTTTCCGCTATTTGACAATAGCTGACGCTGTATTTCTCGAGCGTTCTACATGTTACTAGATCTTTTGATATTCGTTTCGGCTATTCGGCGATAGATGGCGTTAATTTTACCAGCGTAACAGTAGCATGGGTAGTCAACTAATATGGTGGATCGACAACTTGGTCAAAATAGCTGGTAGGGAGTGGACGCGAAAGGCAAGAAATCGAAAGGAATGCAGTGCATATGAAGAGACCTACACTCACCGCTGGGTGGAGACGGCTTGAAGAAGAGATCAAAGAAAAGCGGTCAAAAAATGTCAAAGGAGAGCGAATACAAAAATTTAAATTAAACGAACCATATTTGAAGAATCCGTGTGACATACTAAAAGCCTCTAAAACTGTAATGTATTTCCGGTAATTCACAAATACAACGCGAATCTTTAAATTATAAGGTCGAAGCTTCAATTGAATGAGACTAACACTTGGTTTTTTCTTTTCGTAATACCTACTACCACAATAATAATTTTATTGCAAAACATAAAATCATAAAAGAGCAAACGGATGTTGCACAAAATGATAGATACACTTTTACCGTGGCGGTTATGTGCTATTTTAAACACGCCGTTTATCCAATAGGGACTCATTGTTAATAAAAATAATAATTATTTATTGAATCAGAGATCATGATTTATTTGTTTATTGATCGTTTTAAATCGCTTAGCTAACATACAGACATGACTTCAAGCTCAATTTATATTTAGGTCGAGGTAAAAACTTTTAAGATTTCGACATTTAACGCCCGACGGAAGGGTAGTCCTGACTCTAGGGTACATGACCTATGAGTTTCTAACCAACGAAGTGATCAAACAATGATTATAAATTATCTAAAGGCAAATTTCGGACTTTTATTTATTTATTGCCTAGATGGGTGGACGAGCTCACAGCCCACCTGGTATTAAGTGGTTACTGGAGCCCATAGACATCTACAACGTAAATGCGCCACCCACCTTGAAATATAAGTTCTAACATCTCAAGTATAGTTACAACGGCTGCCCCACCCTTCAAACCGAAACGCATTACTGCTTCACGGCAGAAATAGGCAGGGTGGTGGTATCTACCCGCGCGGACTCACAAGAGGTCCTACCACCAGTAATAATATCGGATAATCGGATAATCACATAATCACATAATCGGATACGGCAATTTCACGCGCATCCACGCATTCGTACGCTCGTGTACCGTAACAGATAATAAGCACAAAGCTTATTCACCAATAAAATAATCTGTAAGACATTACAAAGGAAACAGTAAAGCTATTATTATTATTATCAATGTTTACGTAACGCGCGATGTTTTAATTGACCGGTTATATTTACGAAATTGACATTTCCGTGTGAATAACTGCGTGGTGGCAGAGCTTTGACCCTCTCCGTTCTTGACTTATCTAACTTTCGCATTTTGATGGTATAAAAAAAAAACTAATGACTTTATTATTTGCGCGTCGCAGAGGTTTGAATGCTTCGTTTTTTTTTTCTTTCTATTCTACGTAATTAATAAAGGAAAGTTTCTTTGTATATTTGTCCTCTTGTCGTTCTGAGATTATACGAACCGACTGCCATGAGCCTTGATAGTTGTTAAGGACAAATCAGTGTGCTTAGTGCGAGTTTTTTAACGTACTCGACGGCGTAATTTATTTTTTTTATTGCTTAGATTGGTGGACGATCTCACAGCCCACCTGGTGTTAAGTGGTTACTGGAGCCCATAGACATCCACAACGTAAACGCGCCACCCACCTTGAGATATAAGTTCTAAGGTATAGTTACAACGGCTGCCCCACTCTTCAAACCGAAACGCATTACTGCTTCACGGCAGAAATAGGCAGGGTGGTGGTACCCACCCGCGCGGACTCACAGGAGGTCCTACCATCGGTAAATTTATATGGAATTGGAACGTTTGCCTACGTTTGCCGCTAAGGACGCTATTCCAACTCCATACAAATTTGAGTTAACTTTTACGATATCGATAACGTTAAAAAACTCGCACTTAAGCATACAGGGAAGGTGTCTGTTATAGTAAAATTAACGTAGGACATGTAGTGCGCATGTACATAGAAATATTTAGGGAGATTGACAGCAGACGATAGCCAGTAATTGCATTTAATTAAATAACACAATCGTTTTCTACTGGTGGTAGACCATACTCTAAGACCGGACGGGTAAGGACGACATGTTTCTCGGGCGATTTTTTTTTTATTGCTTTGATAGGTGGATGATCTCACAGTCCATTTGGTGTTAAATGGTTACTGGAGCCCATAAACATCTACAATGTTAATGCGTCACCCACCATGAGATATAAGTTCTAAGGTCTCAGTATAGTTACAACGGCTGCCCTGCCTTTCAAACCGAAAGGCATTACTGCTTCACGGCAGAAATAGGCAGGGTGGTGGTAACTACCCGTGCGGATTCACAAGAGGTCCTACCACCAATAAAAGTGTTGGTTTTATGTGGTATGTGGTCAGTTGGCAATACGTTCTCGAAGCTCAATTTTTTTCCCTTGTAAGCAGTTGATCACACGGCCCGCCTGATGGTGAGTTGGTACCGTCGCCCATGGACGTCAGCAATGCCAGGGGCAGAGCCAAGCCGCTACCTACCTTTAGCCAAGCTAGCCAAGGTTAAAGCACTTTAAGAACTAATTAGCGATCACACACAAGGTATACGTAAGTTTATCAGTAAACATTACGACAGTGTGTTGTCTGGTGTAGTTAAACGTTGAAAGTATCAAGTCTCAAGGTGAACAGCCTCATTCGGGCTGTGATGTCTGTGTCGGGAATCTGTGTCCTTAGTGCGAGTTTTTGAACGTTCTCTATAGCGTAAAAGTTAACTAAAATTTGTATGCAGTTGTAACAGCGCCCAAAGCGGCCTCGTCCTTTTTTTTTTTTATTGCTTAGATGGGTGGACGAGCTCACAGCCCACCTGATGTTAAGTGATTACTGGAGCCCATAGACATCTACAACGTAAATGCGCCACCCACCTTGAGATGTAAGTTGTAAGGTCTCAGTATAGTTACAACGGTTACCCCACCCTTCAAACCGAAACGCATTACTGCTTCACGGCAGAAATAGGCAGGGCGGTGGTACCTACCCGCGCGGACTCACAACAGGTCCTACCACCAGTAAACGTCGTATTCCGTCGTATTCCTCACTGCTGAGGGTTGTGACCGCCTTTTTATATCACGCAATTTCGCACGCAAAATCTTTCTCCATTTATTCTTGTCTCTGGCGGTGCGGAGGGCGTTGTGAAATGTGGAATCAAGAGCGGTGCGGATCTGGTCGGACCAACGTATTGGACTGCGCATCCGAGGTCTTTTCCCATCTACCTTACCGGACACGATGAGACTCTCGAGATTGCTACCATAGCGGCAAATGTCGACAAACGTTCCAACTCCATTATTGAGTTAACTTTTACGCTATCGAGAACGTTAAAAAGCTCGCACTAAGCACACAAGTATGGACTCAATGCCAAATGGCCCGATCGTCTGCCAATAACATTTCGTTGACTCAGAGTACGCTGTCTATATATTACTATGTGAAGCAAAAACTTTGTATCTCTTTTTACGAAAATTGCGCGGACGGAGGAGTATGAAATTTCTCAGACGTAGAGAGAACATAGAGAAGAAGTGCATGATGCTAATATTTTAAAAAAATTATGCATTAATAATAAATTAAATCAATAACGAAAACATTACACACACTACCATATTTTATTTGACACAACACATACATATAAATGTATGTATGTACTCTTTGTGTATTGTCAATTGTGAAACTTTTGTTATTGTTTAAAGTCTGTGGTTAAATTGAGAATAGATTAATATTGTTTGTCTTTAATATTATTTATTTGTAGTGTAGTTTTGACGAATCCTGTATTATTATAGAAATATAATAATGCTTGACAGTGGAACCATAATAATGTTTAAACTTTTAATTTCAATTAATTATAGTCGAATTTCGACTACTGCGAGACCACTAGTATTGCTTAGCAAATAACACGTCATCTATTGATTTTCACATACGGATAAATTAAAATACTCCATCGATTCGCTCACGGCGCCGTGATCGAACTGATTTAGGTCATGAGAGAATTTTTCAATCTCACGTATGTATGTAGAGCTACTATTGTTTTATTTCGATGTAATTACTGTGTTGAATAGTTTTACCTATTAAAATTTTCAATATTGTTTATCGTGAGAATGTTCTATTAGTACGAAATTATTTTGTACGAACTTTTGATGATGTCGAAATTTTAATACTGCGTCTTTATCGGTTCTCGCGATTCAAGTTGTGTCAACTGGTAAGCGGAGCTTATTTTATCACAACGTGAATGCTGTACTTGCCTTGAGACATGAGGTCAAGCTTTCAGTTATACTGGATGCTTGTATGCATTGCTAAAGTCGTCGTGGCCTAAAGTATAAGAAGTCCGGTGCATTCGTATCTAGCGATGCACCGGTGTTCGAATCCCGCAAGCGGGTACCAATTTTTCTAATGAAATACGTATTTAACAATTGTTTACGATTGACTTCTACGGTGAAGAAATAACATCGTGCAATAAAAATCAAACCCGCAAAATTATAATTTGCGTAATTACTGCGTAATCACTATGCATGATTGCTTGGCAGGGGAAGTATTGATATCTATGCCTTCCCTATTCCTACCCCCTTACAACTTTTTCTGCTGACGATTATTTGTGAAGATTAGCTATTCACGGCTGCTAAGAGGTTGTCGTGAAGTACCGAGCATTATCACCTGGTATGGTACCATGGTGTAGGTACAATCGACTTTTGAAATTACATAACTTGAATGTTAGGAACGTCGTCAGGTTTGAGCCCCGTGAGCTCACTTACTTGTTAGGTTACGCTGATATAGCTTCGAGGCTATCAGATTAGTTAGGAAAAAAAAATTGTGCCATCCTGTACGCACAAGCATGAATAGTTATAGAAAGAAATCCATCGAGGTGTATTCCTACTGAGAACCAATCACAAGTTCCGTACGCGCGAAACATCCACTATGATAATGCATCCTTGTCTTTAAGCGCTTTAATTAATTTTTATTTTCTTCGCTAAAACACTTTGAAACAAAACTAACTTTCTGTATTTATTTGACTTAGTTTCCGCTAGGGTTGTTACGCAAGACCGCGTTTGAGATAAACGTAATGTTTATTCACCGTGATCTCTTGAGGTACCTATTAACCTTGTTCTTAGGGCTAGCTGACCCACTAAACTTTACGAATCACGCTTCACATACGAAACGTATGACTGCACTGCAATATGTCGTGCCGGTTGACTGTTTTTTTAGAAAAATCAGTCACGTTCTATCTGTAATTGAGTAGCTCAGTGCTGGAGAACAAAATCGACTGAATTACCTCGTCCGGTTACGCTGGCATAACTCTTAGGCTAGGTAGCTTAGGTAGGAAAAAAAAACAAACTGAATTTCGTTTGAGTTTTATAAATATTTTGGCTAGATAGTGTTGAACTGGGCCCCCCTGTCTTTCCGTGGGGAAAATACGAGTTAGAAACTCAACGGCGACTTTTTTTATTGCCTTTGCATCCAGACTTTTACTGGTGGTAGGACCTCTTGTAAGTCCGCACGGGTAGGTACCACCCTGCCTATTTCTGCCGTGAAGCAGTAATGCGTTTCGGTTTGAAGGGTGGGGCAGCCGTTGTAACCATACTGAGACCTTAGAACTTATATCTCGAGGCGGGTGGTGCATTTACGTTGTACATGTCTATGGGCTCCAGTAACCACTTAACACCAGGTAGTGTGTGAGCTCGTCCACTAAGCAATAAAAAAGACGAGCATACGACCCATCTGACGGTAAGTGGTTACCGTCGGTCATGGACGTCAGCAATTTCAGGGGCAGAGCCAAGCCGCTGCCTACCATTAAGTAATCTCCGCAAGTCTGCACAGCAGTGTTCTTTGTGGACGAACGGAAGGAACTCTGCGAGTAAAGTAGTCGTGTGAGGAAAAAGTACCGCTTCAAGGCAGAAATGTGCATGATGGTGATACTTATCCGTGCGGCCACCAGTAAATGCTGGTTGTAGATTGTTGTACGCTCACGGGAAACTCACGGGCAGATGAGGGGTGATACTAATATTGGGCAACATCAGACTGAGAATTTAAAATCCTTGTGTCTTGTAGAGATATATTAATCAGTTGCTTTTTTGCTTTGTTTAGTTTCAATTCTCATTCGGAGTGAGTGTGTTTGACAAATATCATTCGAGTTCTGAGCGTTTTCGTTCCGTTTTCATATGGCTAGGTATTCAATAGGAGATATTCTTGGCGTGATGCATGACTGTCTAAATTCAAGCTGTCCTTTTCATTATTATGTTGAGAGAAAGAGACTCCGTCCTAATTACTGAAGTGTTTTCCAAGTTAAACTGAATAATCTACCTTTTTCAATTGCGTTACCAAATAGCGTTACGGATTCTAAATACGCAACGTTATTTACTTGCTGCCTCATTTGAAACACATTCGCTTTCACGCCCCCACGTCTCCTGAATGCCAATTAGTGACTGAGAATCAACGTTACTATTTATTGGTAATTACATTAAATGTTCCTAACCTTCTTCTGAATAGCACCGCTGTGCTTTTAGTGGGTTTGATGTCGATGCGCCACTTCCGGAAGCACTGGAACCACCATCCCATGGTGGTTGCTCCGGTCTGGGGTCGCCGATGAACTTAACCACTTCTTTCTGCACGAATTGATCAATTAAACCAGTGTACCAGACTTTGTCGAACGCCTTCGCAATATTAAATGAAGAAAGCTCCCGTGAGAACGAGGCTGCATTTGTTAAGGCCTGTATGGCTCCATGAGGTCGTGCATTTCTTGGACGCACGAGTGTTTAGTGGGGAATCCAAACAGCTTGTCGACTAGAATATCTTTTAAAATGATAAAACCCCAGAGGCGTTTACGTAGGTGTTATTCGTAAAGTTTGCCTATCGCCGAGACGAAGCTAATCGTACGATAATCGGACAATAGCTCGCGTGGGAGTGCGTTACCCATTTATATCCAATTATGACGTCCCCTCGGCTGATCAGAGTTTCGTTACAGTACTCCATCAACTAACTGGTTTATCAATCAAGTTTCGGGTTGCCGCGGTCGATCAGTATGCATTAAACTCAACATCGATCGCGATTTTAATTGGCGACCTATGACAGACTGCCATAACGATTCTGTAACTCAATTAATTGTTTATTCATGTGCCACATTTGATTATGTAATCAAGTAGCGTCCGTCCAAACGAATTCTACAACTTTCTGGTCACGACCATCGAGATGGTTTATTACAGTGTTTTTATTTGTTCTCACGGGCTGGTGCATTCGACATGCCTTTTGTGCATTAAAGCCTGGATTCTGGATGTAATAGTTGGTATTTCGATTGAATCTCGGTGTTTGGTCTCGTCACTCAAAAGGCATTGTGTTTGTCTATCGTTTGCCATCTATCAATATATTTCTAAGCTGACAATGGCAAATCGCAGTCAGCTTTATAAATGCAGATAGATAGGTGGAGTTCGCAGCCCCAGAAATAAGGGTTTGATTGGGACACATGTGAATGCGGAGATATTTTAAGATGTTCGCGTTTTCACGTTTTGCTACGGAACCCTAAATAAATGAATTTAATAGTTCACGGGTAAGTTTGAAATAATTTCGAACATAAATTCTATAATGTAATCTTAGTCTTACACAGTAACCGTTCCGATGTTATTTTAACTCATTATACATCATCTGTATTGGAGAGGCACTTAGATCTGCAATCATGTTCAGACCGCAAGAGTGGCGCTGTAGTGTGGTCTTGCAATAACAATGTAGAAATATTGATAATGTATTTTAAGAAGAAAGAAATAAAAAAAGCAATGTTAACATTTTCATTTCTCTGCGACCTTTAGGTTTAGTTGCGTAAATAATGCGTCAGCTGTGTGCTGTGGGGTGTGTTGAGAACAGTCTTGCTATGTGAGATACCATACTGTATAAGCTATTATATGTATATATATTTACGCTTACGTATGGTATGTATATATTTCTATGTATGTATTTATAATTTAATATAAATTTCTTTGCACCTAACACTATTAATTTCTCTGTCCTACCTTTGGTTGATTAGCAGAGAATTCCTTAAGCATTAAGTTCGCCAATATTAATTTTACATGAAGTGTAATAAATAAATACCATTAATAATAATAATCAGGGGACAAGAAAAAAATGGTGATCTAGCCTCAAACTGGGATTTCCTGTACTATGGGAACTGGTGGCTGATATATATGCATATTATATAATACATATATGTGTTTATAATACGTTTAAATTGATTTTAAGCACTTAGGTAAAAAGTAAACAGACCTGCTATTATTTTATTACTATATAGGTGAGCTCACAGGCTCAACCTGAGAGAATTGACTAACACTAGCCCTAGCAAGAGCAGTGCTTCGCAGAATCTACCGCCGCATCGTAATCGCGACCCACTGAGAAGATCCGGCGAGAAACTCAGTGAGCTAGACCTGTTATTTGAACGAATGTTTGTTCGATATCGCGGAAATCGAACCCACGACTCGCGGCCCAGCAATCAGTAGTCATCAAAGTAATTGTCACGTAACGATATTCAAAATAGTCCAATACTTTCTTATCCGAGTGCCTTATAACTATATCTATGTTTTTTTTTTATTGCCCTTGTAGGCAGACGAGCATACGGCCCACCTGATGGTGAGTGGTTGCCGTCGCCCATGGACTTCAGCAATTCCAGGGGCAGAACCAAGCCGCTGCCTAAATGTTTACGTGTCTACGTATTTTTGTTAAGGATATTTGGCGAATTGTCTTTCTATGATGCCTATTGTCTTACCGACAAATAGGATACAGAGTACATAATCCTAGTTCACAAACGTTGATAAGGTACTAATAGACAACGTCTGCAATGTACTAACTAATAGAGGAAAAGCCGTTGTGTTTTTTTTAATTAAAAAAAAAATAACCTCAAAGTCCGATTTGAGGACACAAAAATTCTAATAAAACAAACTCCAGGTCGTGTCCTCCAAAAGGAGAATCGTAATAAATTACCAAATATTTAACCTCAAAACCTCAAAAGTGCTCAAAAACTGAAGAGGCTATTACATCAATGAACAATATTGGTCACGCATAATATTTGTTTGCTTTCAAAACGATAATGTCAGTTCTAAATCCACTGATATTTGCGTTGGTAATTTCGCTCTACATAATAATATGCGCATTGCATTATGAAGAATGGGTTGATTGCGAGAGAATTTCGGTTGACTTTGTTTGGGTAATAATGGTCTACCGCCGCTCACAAAAGATTCTTTGACGTAGCCTTGGAATCTTGGCTGATGTCGTTGACATTAAAATCAATAGAAGAGTAGTCGTTTAATAATTATTCAAGAGTTTTATTTAATCATAAATTTTATTTCCTACGCCTACTATTTTTATTTAATGTTTTGACGTTAATCTTTACCCTGTTTTGTACACTTATGTATATAATTATGTACTTTCTATAACAATGTTCCTCCGATTTTAGTCTACTGGAAGGAAATTTTACTGGTGGTAGGACGTCTTGTGAGTACGCACGGGTAGGTACCACCACCCTGCATATTTCTGCCGTGAAGCAGTAATGCGTTTCGGTTTGAAAGGGCAGGACAGCCGTTGTAACTATACTGAGACCTTAGAACTCATATCTCAAGGTGGGTGACGGCATTTACGTTGTAGAGGTCTATGGGCTCCTTTAACCACTTAACACAGTGGCGGGTCGTGAGCTCGTCCACCCATCTAAGCAATTTTTTTTTTTTTCATAGTTTAATTATGTATCACATTTTTTACGGATACCATCATGTGAGGTTGTTTAATGGCTTTAGTTCTCACATATCCATCCCACAGATCTAATGTGTGGTATTTAGATATCCAAACTCTAGTCTAGAAAAAGCCTGTTCATTCTAGGTCCCGACACAAAAACAATACACGTATGTAAGGCTACAAAAAAATTTCCAATTTGAAAAAACAGTACTGTGGGTTTTGTGCCCAAAAAAAGAGCCAGCAATGGTTTTGAAAGTCAATGGCTGAACAAAGACAGTAGTCTCATTTAAAACACCATTTTAACCTTCAACCACGCATCCATGATACGTTTGGTTAGCTAAAACGATGAATTAAAGACCATTTACATTGCACAAACGTTGATAAACCAAGGTTATGTTTTCATTGCCACGTCCTCATAAGGAGCGCAGTTTTCAGGGCACGTTGGGCTGATAATGGTGTCGTGACGCACGTAACATCGACTCCTTTCGAATAATGATTAGTTGCGCAATCTGGCAGGACTGTAGACTTCGGATTGTGAAATTCTAAGTGATTTTCCGCTATCGTCATTCTTTGGGTTGTTCTTAGTAATGTTTGCTAAGTAGTTAAACAGATTTTTAAAGGATGTTTAATTTTGCCTAAATCACTTGGTTATTAAGGCATTTTAATTTACGATGTTCTGGTATTAGAGTCTGCACGAATAGGTGCTATCGTCTTGTCTCATTTTGCCATGAAGCTGTAAGATGTTCCGGGTTGAAGGGTGTGGGTGGCGGCCTTCACTTGTATATAGGTTCAGATAACTACTTCATAACAGGTGGACCATGAACTCATTAATCAATGTCATCATTATCCTGCCCTTCTCCCAGTCACCTGGGATCGGCGCAATATATTTTCTCCTTCCATACTCTTCTATCATATACCATTTCTTCGCTTATTCCCTCTTACCCATATCGTCTTTCACGCAATCCATTCATTTCTTCTTAGGTCTACCTCTTCCTCTATATCCTTCCACATTCATAGTGAACATTCTCTTACCAACCTCATTTTCATTTCGTCTCATCACATGTCCATACCATCCCTAACGCGCACTTCTCAGCTTCTCTGCCACAGGTGCCACTTTCAGACTTGCTCTAACATACTCGTTCCGTATTCTATCCATTCTCGTTACTTCACACATCCATCGTAACATTCGCATCTCTGCTGCATGCAATCGCCTATCTATGAAATTTTAAACGAATTCGCAAGTCGGGGATGTTATTGTCGTCTACAATGACAAAAGCCCGTTATTCTAAATTAGTTACCCAATTTAGACCGTATGTTTATACCTTTAGGTAGAATTCACAAGTCCAGGCCAGTGACTGTACTGTCGTCCTTTAAACAGATCTCAATTTTCGATCTAACTAGTTTTTATATTCCCGGTGCTTCCTATTTCCACCAGAATTTGACTCCGTCAGAACTACAACTTAGATAGGTGTTTTTTTTTATTTTTTGTAAATTCATATTTGTGTAAAGAGGAAGACGAAATTCAATTATCTGGTATTGTTCAACTGATACAGCTTACACAGTTATAGTTCGTTTGTTATAAGTCGTCGTGGCCTAAAGGATAAGACGTTCAGTTCATTCATATCTGGCGATGCACCGGTGTTCGAATCCCGCAGGCGGGTACCAATTTTTGTAATGAAATACGTACTTAATAAATGTTCACGATTGACTTCCACCGTGAAGGAATAACATCGTGTAGTAAAAACCAAAGCCGCAAAATTTTAATTTGCGTAATTACTTGCGAGGTAGGACGTCTTATGAGTTCGCACGGGTAGATACCAACTACCCTGCCTATTTCTGCCACGAAGCAGTAATGCGTTTCGGTTTGAAGGATGGGACAGCCGTTGTACTGTAAAATGAGACCTGATAGTACCATCAGCTTACAACACGCTGCGAGAATCTTTCAACCAACCAGGCATTTTGGCGAAAGTCATGATGAAGAGTGTAAGCTGCGTTGGTGAAGTAATATTGAAGTTTGATATTGCCTTTTCCAGTGGAGGGTCCGCTATCCAGTCAGAAGATCGCACGTTCGACGCCAACGCGCTATCCCACCGTCGACACCATTTCCATGCGAAGATGCCTTGTCCTGGGGCAGAAGTAAAGAACGGCCTACATCAGTGCACAGACTTCGACCTGGTGATATTGATGTGGTGGCTGCTATCGGAGACTCGTTGGTCGCTGGTAGTGGCGCCCTGGAGGAGTTCGCTCTGGGCGCCTTTGTAGAGTACCGCGGCGTCTCTTGGTGCATGGGTAAGTTAGAACCAAAAAGCAAATCTATGATCTTACTATTACAAAAATGCTAATTATTCTCAGTCAAACAGTTATAGTGCCCAGCTATGAAACAAGCAATGATGTCATTTAATTTTCGTAATTAATAAAAAATTAACTACATTTTGTTGTACGGAAAATTATTGAAAAAATAAAACAGACACTAAAATAAGATAAACCTTACATATACTCTCTATCTACGGACGTAACTTCTTTGGCGTAATTGAATTTTTTACCAGTTCAACATTCGCGAAATTACATGATTATTATTATACTAGCGACCCGCCCTCGCTTCGCTTCGGAAACATTAAAACACACATGAAACCAAAAAAAGAAAATAAAAAAAGTAGCCTATGTTCATCAGGGACAATGTCGGCTTCTAATGGAAAAAGAATTTTTCAAATCGGTCCAGTAGTTTCGGAGCCTATTCGAAACAAACAAACAAACAAATCTTTCCTCTTTATAATATTAGTATAGAAGTATAGATAAATTTTACTCATAAACATAACACATGTTACATCGGTGCGTATTAAAACATAGACTGTTTTCTAGAAAGCGCCAAAAGAACTTACAACGTCAAAAAAGTTTTACTCATAAACTTAAGCTAATTGTTTACAATCAAATGAATTATAATATGTTACATCGGTGCGTATTAAAACATCGACTTTTCTAGAACGCGCCAAAAGAACTTACAACGTCAAAAAAGTCATTTTATATTTCAACTAATTCAAAATGATTATCTCTAGCTCTCTTTTATAATAAGTTAAACTTACTATGATCCACTGTGACCATAAAGCTAATAAAAAATAATTGTTAAATCTATTGTTATAATGACCCTTCCGCAACCAACATCGTGTTGATGTTACTACGGCAGAGACTTTCACATAATAAACAACAAATTTCTATTAACACCGTCCATGCTATACAGACTAATTTGATAAAACGATACGCGCGCCATCTGTCGTGGTCTCATTATAATATGCCAGAATCCTGCCCTGTATTGACCACAATAGCTGCGTAAAGTTTCAAAACGAAATCAATAGACTTATAATCGATCGAACATGATCCAGCAAACGGACATTTGTTCGAGAAAGCGGCGTGGCACGTTACATATCAGACCTAGACACCAGGAAGCTACCCTGGTAACCGTACTCGACAAAGAGTTTGACGTGCGACTTAACCTATGCATCAGCATAGCAGTATTCTATACTGGTGGTAGGACCTTTTGTGGGTCCGCACGGGTAGGTACCACCACCCTGCCTATTTCTGCCGTGAAGCAGTATATGCGTTTCGGTTTGAAGGGCGGGGCAGCCGCTGTAACTATACTGAGACCTTAGAGCTTATATTTCAAGGTGGGTGACGCATTTACGTTGTAGTGTCTATGGGCTCCAGTAACCACTTAACACCAGGTGGGCTCTGAGCTCGTCCACCCATGTAAGCAATAAAAAAAATATAGCCTGATATTAACACTTTTTGAAATAAGTAGGCCTGAGTTTTGCAAGCAATAAGAATCCAAATCCTGCTTATAATGTCAATAAATTGAAATAAGTATTATTTAAAAAACGATGTTTTTAATCGGTGACGTGGCGTACTAACTGTCTTCATTCGACTCCAGGTGGTGACGCAACTTGGCGCGAGTTCCTGACGCTACCCAACATCCTGAAAGAGTTCAACCCGAACCTGAAAGGTTACTCCACGGGAACTGGAGAATGGATCACAAAAAACTCTAAGCTCAACGTGGCCTTCCCTGTGGCTTCTGATGAAGACGCTTTGAAGCAGGCTAAGGTATTGTTTGCATTGGTACAGTGTAGATGCCCAACCATTGAAGTCTGAATTAATATTGAGTAGTATGGTGAAATCTCTCGCGCTGGCTTGCAAGACATCCTAATATTTGATTAAGTAATCTATATTTTTATACTAATATTATAAAGAGGAAAGATTTGTTTGTTTGTTTGTATTGAATAGGCTCCGAAACTACTAAACCGATTTGAAAAATTCTTTCATTGTTTGGAAGCTACACTATCCTCGAGTTACATAGGCTTTATTATTTTTTAACAAAAATTACGGATCCTTACTAAAAGTCCAATAATGTAACCCAAGGTGTAAAAAAATTACCTAAAATATTCTTCACAAACGCGAACCGCTATTTATAAAACCTTCTTAATCTCTATTTGAATAAAAACCTTTTTAGTACCTACGGACTTTTTGAAATCTGTTTTGTAACCTCAATTTTTTTCATTGTACCTACTTTCTAGCCTATGAATTATGTTAGTAGTAACGAAGTCAATGCATTTGAAATAAAAAAAAAACTAATTTAGTTACACGCAGTTTGCTGTTTATGGTGATATCATCAACTAAAGTTCCCATGAAGTCGCCAAACTATGTACCTAATATTTGTTAATGCCCATACTATTTATAATAGCAAAGGTCATATAAAACGATGCTAGTTTCGCCAAGTGGCTTAACGATTGGTAAGAACGGAACATATGAAAAGAGTGTGGAACAGAGCGTTAAGATGTGAGTGAGAGAAAACGGAAAGAAAGGGAGAAGAGAATGACAGACAGAATAACAGAGAAAAAAGAAGATGGCGAAGACGGTTAAGAAATGAGCGTAATAAAAGTGTTAATTAATTTTTAATTATTATTAGAACAGAAGATTTTGGAACAGTGTAACTTTTATTTTATGCGCTGCGATCCCTAATTTATCCACTGAGTTTCACGCCGGATCTTCTCAGTGGGCTGCGATTCAGATCCGGTGGTATATTCAGCGAAGCACTGCTCTTGCTAGAGCCAGTGTTAGCACCTCTCTCTGGTTGAGTCCGGGAGCTCACTTGCCAGTCAGTGCGTAAAGTTTAAAAATATGGCTTATTGACTCTCCCTACTGTTTGTATAAGCTTGCAAATCCCAACCCGTATGAGCCCGGGTTCCTTACCGTTCCGTCCCAATACAATATCTCCTACGTACGATGACCCGACCTCTACCATCCATAGTTTGAAAGCTACAAAAGTGAAGACAGTAAAATACCGTTTCCCGTTGCGATCGAAAGCAATGTCACACCTAATGAGACGTACGTATTAGCTAAATGATCTGTTCCTAATGTTGTAGTCCGGAAAAGATCATTTAGCGTCGGTTCAAAGTTAGTCTCAGTCGAGTCTATGTCGTTATAATAGGTCTTTGTTACGTAACCTGTGTTTTGTTATTATTATTGCACAGTTGAATGACGTATGCACGGTTCGCCTGATGTGAAGTAGTTAGTATGGTCTATAGATTAGAGACTACACCGTCAATTTTTTTATTAGATAGATGGGTGGACGATCTCACAGCCCCACAGGTGTTAAGTGGTTATAGGAGCCCATAGACATCTAGAACGTAAATACTGCCACCCACCTTGAGATATGAGTTGTAACGTCTCAGTATAGTTACAACGGCTGCCCCACCCTTCAAATCAAAACGCACTACTGCTTCATGGCAGAAATAGACAGGGTGGTGGTACCTACCCGTGAGGACTCACAAGAGGTCCTACCACCAGTAAGAATATACCAGAATACCACGCACATTAACGTTTGCTTAACGATTGCCCCACCCTTCAAACTGGGGTGAGTGACTTCGCGCACTGAAAGCGGATTCAAAGCACTGATTAATATGGTTTTTGCGAATTGCAAATTGTAGCCTTACCATAGAACCATCAAGGCTGATAATTCGATGATCTGGAAATGAATGAGCAAATTCTAAGTTTCATTCATTTTAAGACAGCTGTTGCAAATTAGACTCTATGATTAGTTTAAATTAGACATTCCGCCTTCGACTGATGGTCTAATACACATTGTAGTACTGTAGTAGTCTTTTGATCAAGAGTCATTATTCTAAATTACACGATTCGGGGCGAAATACGTTTTAATCGCCGATTTAAAAAGACTATGACCCATTTGACGGTATGTGATTACCGTTAGGGTCATTGCCAAGGCGCTGCCTACAGCACGAGGCACCATACCCATAAATCCAGAGTCGATAATCTTCTGATCTCACGGATGTTTTGAACCTCTGAAGCTATGGAAAAACTGCGAGTCCCTCCCTCTGTGGTTTGCCTTCGATTGCCTCCGTGCTTTGTATCGTGCTTCTTGAAGTAGTCGTGGCCTAAAGGATAAGACGTCCGGTGCATTCGTGTTGAACCGATGCAGCGGTGTTCGAATCGCAGGCGGACACCAATTTTTCCAAATGAAATACATACTCAACAAATGTTCACGATTGACTTCCACGGTGAAGGAATAACATCGTGTAATAAAAATCAAACCTGCAAAATTATAGTTTGCGTAATTACTGGTGTTAGGACGTCTTGTGAGTCCGCGCGGGTAGGTACCACCACCCTGCCTATTTCTGCCGGCCGTGAAGCAGTAATGTGTTTCGGTTTGAAGGGTAGGACAGCCGTTGTAACTATACTTGGGACCTTAAAACTTATATCTCAAGATGGGTGGCGCATTTACGTTGTAAATGTCTATGGGCTCCAGTAACCACTCAACACCAGGTGGGCTGTGAGCTCATCCACCCATCTAAGCAACAAAAAAAAAAAGGTTCCATGGGGAGCGCTCTGAGAAACTCTTTAAGGATATCCCGTCAACTCTTTTACCATGATATCCATCTGCCTCCGTTTAGATTTCATGTCTAAATCGTCCACAGTTCGTCCTCTCGTGGGTCCTGTGATTACCGACATTAATAATAATAGCATTTCAAAGTTCACCATCGAATGTCTCCCGTCGTTTCCAGATCATAGTGGCCAGGATGCGTGCGTCCCCCGACATCGACATAGCTCAAGACTGGAAGATGATCACGGTGTTCATTGGTGCTAACGATATCTGCTCGGCCGCCTGCATCAACCCGGTATCCTGGTCGCCGGCTGCCCACGCAAGGAAGCTGGCCAACGCCTTGGACTATCTTCAGGAAAAGCTGCCGAGGACTATCGTTAATTTAGTTCCTGTATTAGGTAACATATTTTAGTGGTCCGCTGTTTGATGTCGCACGGTATAGCTTTTTTTTATTGCTTAGATGGGTGGACGAGCTCACAGCCCACCTGTTGTTAAGCGGTTACTGGAGCCCATAGACATATACAACGTAAGTGTGCCACCCACCTTGAGACATAAGTTCTAAGATCTCAAGTATAGTTACAACGGCTGCCCCGGCTTTCAAACCGAAACGCATTACTGCTTCACGGCAGAAATAGGTGGGGTGGTGGTACGGACTCACAGGAGATCCTACCACCAATAGAATTCCCTGCTTATCTCTGCGAAAGCAAAATGACGCTTCCTCTGGAGAGCAACAATAGTTATTATTCAAGTTCAGATCTCTAAATGTGTTGTGGTTACGTTGTGTTGTCCATGGACCTTACTACAGTTACAAACCGGATATATATTCCAGATGTATCGGTATCCGTGCGGGTGCTCCGCCCCATGATGTGTCGCCTGATGCACTCCCTGTTCTGCTCGTGCTTCCACCGCGGTGGAGACGAGCTCCAGGACATCGTGAGGATGTCGCGGCTCTATCAGAAACACGAGGCGTTGCTTGTGAGTATTCCCTTATACCCTCCTTCCTGACGCCGATGTGAAATGTTCTGATATGATTTATATCTACGTTCTGGCTTAGTAGCTAAACGCATTTAACATACAAATCTATAAACATTCACTTTTATAAATACCTTGTTTGCCACCCAGCAATGTAAGCGCCCGCGAACATCGACCCGAGTTCATTGACTCTCGCCTTTTTTTATTTTGAGATTGCGGGTTCACATGAAATTATTACGATTATACTTAGATTTGATAACAGTTATAATACAGCAGTGTATTACATATATCTTCCATGCTTTTACAAGTGAAAATTATTATTGTATTTGTAAACCTCAATCGTTTGTAATAAGAATAAATTATAGTTTAATTTTTTTTTAAGTCTTCCTGTCATCATCATTATATGCCCTTCTTCCAGTCACCTGGGGTCGGCGCAACATGTTTTCTCGTTCCATACTCCTCTATCATATATCTTTTCTTCGCTCACTCCCCTTTTACCCATATCGTCTTTCACACAATCCATCCATTTCTTCTTAGGCCTACCTCTTCCTCTAATCGAATCCTGGCTGTATTTGTAGTTAATTAATCTTAATACTTGATATTAATACGTGAAGCAAAAATTTTGTACCCCTTTTTATGAAAATTGCGCGGACGGAGGAGTTTGAAATACTTATAGAGAATATAGAGAAGGTGTGCAGAATGCTAATATTTATTTTAAATAATGCGTAAAAAATACATGAAACCAACAAAGACAACATTTCACACACGCGAGTTTTTATTGCGTGGTATAATAATATAGTCTTTGACGATAGAACCATATTAATATTCAAACTTATAATTTAAATTAATAATTATAGTCGAATTTCTTTTTCTTTTTTTATATTGCTTAGATGGGTGGACGAGCTAACAGCCCACCTGGTTACCGGAGCCCATAGACATCTACAACGTAAATGCGCCACCCACCTTGAGATATAAGTTCTAAGGTCTCAGTATAGTTACAACGGCCGCCCCACCCTTCAAACCGAAACGCATCACTGCTTCACGGCGGAAATAGGCGGGGTGGTGGTTCCTATCCGTGCGGACTCTCAAGAGGTCCTACCACCTGACCAGTTTCGACTACCGATTGACCACTAAGAGTTGGTCCTGTGCGATGTCCAGGTGGACAGCGGCCGGTACGACGCTCGCGAGGACTTCACGGTGGTGGTGCAGCCCTTCATGAGGCTGTTCAACGCGCCCTTCCCCCCCAAGCAGCCGCTGCCTCTCGTCATACACCAGTCCTACATCACGCACGACTGCTTCCACTTCTCGCAGAAAGGACACGCTTTAGGTAAATTACTTAACGTTTTATTTAAAACATAATTTAATATCGTCCCTTCATAAAAGTTACGAAAAAAACTTTTTTTTTTATTGCTTATATGGGTGGACGATCTCACAGCCCACCTGGTTTTAAGTGATTACTGGAGCCCATAGACATCTACAACGTACATGTGCCAGCCATATGTACAGTTACAACGGCTGCCCCACCCTTCAAACCGAAACACATTACTGCTTCACGGCAGAAACAGGTAGGGTGGTGGTACCTTCCCGTGCGGAATTTTCTTGTAGATGTTTTGCATTTGCATTGTAGATATCTATGGCCTCCAGTAACCACTTAACACCAGGTGGGCTGTGAGCTCGTCCACCCATCTAATCATTTAAAAAAAGCTACAAAAAATATTCTTACGATAATTGAGATGTCAAATTATTCAACATTACTCAATTAATTACATATATGATTGCGAATGGTTTTAGCACGACATAAAGATACTTTTATAGATTCCGTCAAGAATGTGTTGTAAAGAAGAAAAATGGAAAATAATAATAGAAATTGCAATGTGATGCTTTGAAGCAATCCTTCAGAAATTTAGTTTAAGATCGTTTTGTGATATTTATTTATTTTTATGTATGTATTTATTAAGAATCGGTCCGTCAGTTCTCGAATAATAATTATCGTTTACTATAATATATGTATTTATTATTTACTATATAATAAGAAGTTATTGGATTTTATAAGCAAATCGTAAGATGTTTCGCTTCTCTTTAGTGAAGAAGAACGATTTAGTAAAAAAAACGTTCCGATATCGGTGCCAAATATATTATTATCGTGTCGGATATTGAAAAATGCTTTTATGGATTGCAAAATATTTTCGTAAGCGTTATGTGACTGAGTTATGAGGATTAATCTCAATAGTTTTTTTTTATTGCCCTTGTGGGCAGACGAGCACACGGCCCACCTGATGGTGAGTGGTTACTGTCGCCCATGGACTTCAGCAATACCAGGGGCAGAGCCAAGCCGCTGCCTACCGTTTAATACTCATGGTATCATTAGTGCAAAGAACAAACTGGAGTCTAATATTAATTCCATTGAACATTAACTTCCAGCGGCGAATCTCCTGTGGAACAACCTTCTAGAGCCGGTCGGCAACAAATCTGACAATGTGCCGCCGGTTTTAATGCGTTCCTTCCGCTGCCCCTCGCGGCAGGCGCCTTTCATCTTCACTGCTCGCAACACGAAGACCTACCTAATGACGGGGCAGCAGGAAGGCGCTTTTGAGTTATGACCTCGGATCTCGGCTAACTTTAAGAGCATTTAAAATCCTTTACTGTGTATTAACCTTTCATTAGTTAGGGGAACGACATATCATCTTTTCGCATTAAAAGTGCATAATTTCCAAAAATATTCGAAATTGAGTTAATATGCGGAATCATTTAGTATCACCAGTGCTTTTCTCATAGATAATGTCAAAAGAGCGTTTTTTTTTTTTTGCTTTACCTATATTTTGACTACTATTAACAAAATTAATACATAATTTTATCTTACTATATTAGACAGATAATGTAACTGGTAAAAAATAAAAAATTAATGTTGCGAAGATGATTAATATTAAAAATATCACATGTTAAAACTTTAAAACACTCTCCTGTAAAATTAGTCATTTTTGAGATTATACAGTTTTAATGCGAGAAGACGATATATTGACGAAATTAAATTAACCAGATGCATTCGTATCGAGCAATGCGGCTAAGTCGATGCTCGAATCCCATAGACCAGTTTTTCTAATGAAATACGTACTTAACATATTCACACGAATCACTTCCGCGTTGAAGGAATAACGTTGTGGAAATGAGCTCGGAAAAATTATAATGGCGTAATTACTGGTGTTCTGAGCGCACACGGATCTGTACCAACGTCCTGTCGATTTCTGCCGCGAAGCAGTTATCTCTTATACAATACAATTGAGACTCCGACCTTATCACGTCCCATGTGGATTGTGAAATTCACAGGCTCCGATAACCGCTTAACACCAGTCGGGCCGTGAGCTCGTTCGCTTTTCGTACAATAAATTAATAAAAAGTCGATACACAAAAGGCGAAATTGCAAACGCTAATTAGCTTCCAAGAATATGTTAAAAACAAAAAAAAAACAAAAAACAAGAAATATCTCGCGATCTGGCTGTTTGGGCATGAAGCGTTGTACGTTGCACGTTAACGAATAAAGTAAAAAAAAACAAAATATCTTTGATTAATAGGTAGGTATTAAAATAAATTGACGCTGTATAGAACGTGAATTATTACGAGGCGTTTAACAATTAGAAACATTACGTAAACATCTTCGATCGTTTAGCGCAAACCTCATTGTGTGATTTTAAATTAGATTAATTAAGTAAATAGGTATTTAGGTAATGAAAGTAAGCTAATTACGTCATTAGCATTTAGAAAAAAAAATTGAGGCTATACCTACATACATTAACGATGATTGCGACACCGGACATAAAAATATATAAAAAAAGATGATTCCAACGTCTGTGGTATCGCGGCTGTTTTCCGATGTAAAGGACACAAGCTGGAGACCATAGATAATAAATACACATAACATTATTTTAGGATTGGAGACAGAAACAAATCTATATTTCAATATTTTTCTGAAAATTTTAAAGTTCGTTCACGCACGCGTGTAACCTTCATCTTGAATATTCCTCACGACTACATACCTGATGCTTACACTGTGTTAATAAAAGAATTACCATTACCATATAATATATGTCAACGAATTAATATGGCGGGAATTAAAATGACGGAGGTACGCACGAAATGACACATCACCCATCGGTACCATTGTGTTCCGCTGACTGGCCAAAGAGATAATAAAATGTATAAACATCGGAAGTCGATAAACCTTCTTTTTCTTTCAACTGGCCAGATACTTTTATTGGTCTAACGTAAGAATATCAAACGAGACAAATATGAAATTATTGCCTTGAAATGGGACATTAATGTAAACTATATAGTATCTTTACATATAAATTAAAATATCGAAATATCCGATTTACATTTGGTTTGATAATTAAATGTATGCTAAGTTAATGTGTTTATAATAATCACAATAAAAAAAAATCACATTGTTCGTTTTTATTCCCGTAGCTTATTGATGAAAAAATTAAATCAGAATTATGTTTACTATGAACAGCTGTTTATGTTGCGCCATTTTGAAATATATTTCTACGAATTCTAAACGAGCAGAAATCGTACCTACCAACTGCAATATTATTGCTAGATTAAAATTAAGCTTACAATGTTGTGTAGTTTTATTGGGAATAAAAAAATTGAATTCCTTCCTTTTTCCCCGGTTGGCTGTTTTTAAGCTAAAAGGGTTATGTAATTATAGAGGTTTATTGTCAGTATTTCTTTATTTTCAACGCTTGATATACTGTTCTCTGCTGTTAGGTAATTACGTTATTGTCTAAGTTAGTATTCAATTTTATAATTTAGTGCCATCGACTGTAGTATGAAAACCAAATAATGTGTGAATATGTACATAGTGTAAATATTACGATGATGTTAATATTAATTTTAATTAGTTTATGTTAGTGAGTTGGGATATCATTATTAAATAAAATTAGATTATCAACACTTTGTTTATTTATTTTATCAATTTTGTACCTTTTATGTTCTATATTATATATTTATTTCTGCATATACCTAAGTGTGTTATTTTGAATGGAAATAAATAACGATGCTAAGAAGCTAGGTAGTTGGACGTTGGCCAACCTATGTTGTGATCTATCTATACTACTCGTAATACTTAAAGGTGAATATGAAAATTTATAATTTGTAACTTGCATGTTTGTTGAACAATCACGCATTGGCAAAAAATGGCTGAGCATTTCAATTAAATATCTTCTGCAAATGTGTAGGTACGTCTCAGCAATACTCCCAATACTAAGCCCAAAGCCATTTTTTCTTGCGAATCCTAAGTATAGCCCTTCATTTTGCTAGGAAATCAGATTTTCGTACGTAAACGGCCTCAAAGCATCCACTTTTTGAGTATATAATGACCACTCTTAATAATAGTAATTCCTATTACAATGGAAACATCTTCCCCGGAGCTGTATTGACTCGAAATACTGATAACTTACGAATCCGCTCGGAACTTTATGTATAATTCAATACAATAACTTGCATGTACAATACAAGATATTATTATGTTGAAACCATATACTGTTTTTTTTTCTCCCTGCCCATTCGCTGGTAGTCTAAAGGGCTATTTCAGCTGCGCTATGACTGGTAGGTTAGCTCACGGGGCTAAATCTGAGAGAATTAGCTAAGACTGTCCTCAGCAACAGCAGTCCTTCGCAGAATCTACCATCGGATTCCGATTCACTGGGAAGATCCGCTGAGAAACTAAGTGGGCTGTCTCTATGGGTTAGTTCGCTCGTCAAACTCTCGACAAGTTTGACAAGGACGACGACCACAGATCATAGAAACATATGTGATGTTATTCTATGATCTGTGACGACGGCAGTTGCTTGAAGAGCTTCAAAGCACCGAAAGTGGTTCTGAGTTCTGGGGTATCTGTTATCACGTTCGCGTGACCAACCTCATTTCTGAATATTGCTACTGTGACGCACCTTTTTCCCATACAAAGTTTAGCAACGTCTAAAAACGTCTCGCCCTAATACGTACATCATATGATGATTTTTTTAGGGAACGCGGCGGCTTAGGCTATGAAAATCGAATGTGTTGCGGCGCTAAGTAGACGCGCCATAGGAATCTGCCCATAAAAAAGACGTCCAAAGACGTTCGAACAAAATAAATATGATAATCTAGAGGCCGTCATATGACGTTACGCCATTTCATAATTTTAAAAAGACGACGTTGTAAGACGTTGCTCACGCGAAAGTGTCAAGACGTGTTTCGGACTACGATATTCTTGCTTTGCCCCATCCCCTGGGTCGGATATGATAGTCAATGTCATTCAGGCTTGGTCAGATTTATTCTATTCAACGTTGCACATCTATGTTGGTTGCGTGTTGATAACGCCGATAATAAACTTGAACAACCACAATTTAACAATTGCTCATAAATATTACATCAATGTTTTTAAAAAACGGTTGCTATCGTTATTTGAATAGGCGTAGTATAATTTTACGACCACAGCCCACGAGATTTATTTTGTGCGATTGATTTTTATTACACAACGTTGTATGTACCTTCATAGTGAAAGTCAAATTGAAATTGGATAATTCAACTTACTAGAGGTCCCGCAGTAGTCGAAATTCGACTATAATTAATTGGAATTGTATAATAAGTTTGTACACTATTATGATTGTATTTTATACTTCTATAATCACAAATTTCGCCAAGGCTACTCTATAAAAAATATTAATAAAGACAAACAATATTTAATCTATTCTCAATTTGACCACAAACGTCAAGAACACAAGTTTGACAATAAATTATAGTATGCATGCGTGTGTGCGTCAAATACATGGCATGCAGTGTGTGTAATGTTTTCTTTATTGATTTAATGTATCTTTTATGCATTGTTTGAAAAAAATAGTAGCATTGTGCATTTCTTCTCTATATTCTCTATAAGTGTGGAAAATTTCATACTCCTCCGTCCGCGCAATTTTCGTAAAAAGGGATACAAAGTTTTTGCTTCACGTATTAATATATAGATAATGCTGTTGTCAAATGTCATAAAAATCCCCATTTTTTTACGTCGTAGAAATATGTTTAGGCGTATTTCCTTAGAAAATTTTGTGATACCCAACTGAAGAGGTTTGAACACTGGCGTAATCTTTAAGCCATGAGGACTTTTATAACTAAAGTCTTGACAAAAGTGATCACCCGAACGAGATATAATAACTCCAATTACCCATTGTTAATGTTAAACGATCCACACCTATCATTTATTACTTGAGACAATCTATGATCATACATCTTTCGATTAAGAGTGGCTGTGTTGACACGGTCTATTTGCCGGCCTAGCCTCCATATGAGACTACCTTGAGATTAACATGGAATCGTTTGTTTCTATGTTTGAGGTTATATGTGGGTCGAGTGATTTTATAAAACGTAAGATTGGTGCTTGCATCCGGCTAGTGATTACATCTCTTTCAGATATCCTCCTTTCTTTTTAATTTTTTTTCAAGCAGTTGTTACCTATTCAAACTCTTCTTTTATGAGCTCGTTCGCGATCATCTGTCTTAGTGAAACTTAAAAGACCTAGGGTAATAAGCTTGGCGAAGGACTATGTCCAGCAGTGGACGTCTGTGGGCTGAAGGATTCGATAGGACATACATTTGGTACATTAGCAGTAGCGTATACAATACAATAATACCTACTTTCAGGGCGTTATTGAGATTTCCACGCTATTGTAATTTGTAATGCATTCGTATCTAGCGATGCAACGGTGTTCGAATCCCACAGGCGGGTACCAATTTTTCTAAAGAAATACGTACTTAACAAATGTTCACGATTGACGATCCACGGTGAACGATTAACATTGTGAGTCCGCACGAGAGGTACCACCGCCCCGCCTATTTATGCCGTGAAGCAGTAATGCGTTTCGGTTTGAAGGGTGACGCAGCCGTTGTAACTATACTGAGACCTTAGAACTTATATCTCAATGTGGGTGGGTCATTTACGTTGTAGATGTCTGTGTGTTCCATTTTACACCAGGTTTTTTACTCCATTTACATTCCATTTAACACCAGGTGGGCTGTGGGCTCGTCCACAGATAAAAGCAATAAAAAAAAATCAGGTATGTTCGCCGAAACACACACTGATGACTATTTCGCGATAATGCGCAAAGACGTGGCATCCATTATGCGTAGAATAGGAGGAAGCACCAACGACGTCTTGAGGGTGTTAGCTGAAAGGCTGAATGGACCGACCCTTTGTAGGTTCATCATGTTTCAGTTTCTTGCTGCTCGATGAGGCTGGCAGAGACGAATTTGATATACTTAGATTTACTTAAATACTAACATAGTTCTTAAGTTATTTGTAATACTAACACACTATGAGACTATGATGTATCGAAATAAAAGATTTTTATTTTATTTATATTTATTTATTAGCATTGTTTATTTATAATGCGCTATTTCTATAACTATCAAGGAAGCACATAAGTATAGTATTTTCTAATTTTAATTACTTACTCAATAACATATGATTTCATAACATGTCTGTATGTTGTAATGATCGAAAAGCTTAAAAAAATTCAAACTTCCAAATAGTTCTTTACGTTTAAACATTAAGCACTTAATTGTATTATAAATTAAGCGAATTGTATTTAAAAGCCGAATCGGGCTTGTAAGCAACATTACATTGATCTTTTAACTGCAAACGACTCAAATTGGTAAGTAGGCGTATTGTAAGTTATGTGTATCTACCGATACCGATTGTATTGATGTCTTCAAAGTGTGGTCTAAGTTATGAGATTTTTCACTAAAACATCGTTTTATTACGTGAATTTAACGACACTCGCATTTTGCTTGTATGTATTAGTAGCTGAATTGACCTGAATTGATTTAAGGATATCGTGCTCTTTGTGCTGCATTTTATTTACAAAGGAAACGACAGTAATGTGTTTTGGTTTGAAGAGGGGGCAGCCGTTGTAGTGTAAAAAAAACTGAGACCTTAGAACTCGTACCTCAAGGTGGGTGGCGGCATTTACGTTGTAGATTAACATTACGCGGGCCGTGAGCTCCACACACCTAAGCAATAAAAAAACGACGAATATGGAGCCGATATTAAATGGTCAGACTTACTCAAGGTACAAGTTTAACTTTGTTTCGACAACAGACATTGTCTGAACCTTTCAACTGACAAAACAGAATACGAATTGTATCTTGCCGTCAGTTCCTCAACACTGCAGACCAAAGCACACAATACTGAATATCTAATACCACATCGAGGCTGTTTGGATGATGCGAAATTTTTGCAACTTTGCAAGAGAGCCATTTAAAGTTTAAAATCTGGAAAAATATTATAATACAAAACTTCGGCTATTTGAATGGAGATTACTTAATTGAAGTTCAATTAAATACATCGAATTGTTGATTCTAATATAAAATAAAACGCACCTTTAATTACAAAGATAAAAGTCGCGTATTAAGCAAAAAGTCGCTTGAATTAAATAGCCTATCACTTCTCTATATTATATTACAATAAAAATAAGGTTTCAAATTAAAAACGGCTTTAACTTAGACCATTTCTCAGCAACAATTAAGGAACTAGAACAATCGGTGGCTCGTTACGGAGAGACGACGCGATCAACTCAATATGTTTATTTATTGTTCGATTCACAATGATTGGCAAGGACCTATTCCATTAGAAAATGCATCTGTATTTATAGAATACGCATCTGTATTTATTTAACTTATTTTAAAATTGTAATACCAGTTTTAAATATTATTAATCATTAATAAGGTACGCAATAACTGATGATGATGATTCATCCGACCGATTTCGGACATGGCGACCACTTTGACTCCTATCCGTCGATTTGGCGCTCGTGCGCTCGAAGATATAGCTCGCTTATATAGCCTATCTTCGCGGCAAAACTCCTTGCGCATTGAGGGCACGTAAGCACGCTACGTAATAACTACGAAAATTCTAATTTGAAGGACCATCCCCATGTATTTTAAACGCAATCGACAGTACGATTTTATGACTGTGGTTTTTATTGGCGCTAATGATTAATTAGATAATTTCATCAATCGCATGATACGAATCCAGAATTATAGTCGCCTCTGTGGTCAGTTTTAGATGTTGACTTAAATTTGTTCCAAACATTTTTGATCTTTGATACTTTCGTAGTAAGACATCAGCTTATTAAACTCCGTATTACCTACAAATTTCGTAGACTAGTGGTTGAAACACTCACAGAGTAATCTCTTAAACCCTAATCCAAAATATCTTAAATAACAAATTCGAAAGTAGCTCTGTCTATCTTTTACGTTTTGACGCCAAAACTTCGGCAAAATTTAGAATGAAAATGGGAATAACTAGAAATTTACTCACCATATATAAATACTCTGCTAGGGAAACAGCGTAGAGGGGATTTCATTCCAAAGCCGGATAGTACATGGCAGAAAAGATATCTAGAAACGCACTGGCCCATTTTGCAGTGGAATAAACTGTGCTCCGGTGGCGGGCAGTGCAATGGTAAACGGTTGCAATGGTCCCAGAGAGTCGAAGACATCAGCGAGAATGGGATTTTTGACAATCCGAACGGTCCTCTTTTGCATGAAGTACGTAAGTAGTTGGTACTTAGGACCCCACTCCGGAAATGGGAGCAGCACCCCAGGCAAGGTCGGACTTGTGCTTTGCAAAGCGAAAGACTTTGTTCAAGCGTGAAGTACAACTTCGCTAAACAGAAAGAAGTCCCAGCATTTTTGAAGCTAGCTTGGCTTTGCCCTCCAAATGTCTCCCGATACTGGACATTGTCCGAAACGGCGACCCCAATAATCTCAATACACGTGGAAAATAGTAGGGAAACTCATTTGAATTGCAGCGACATGACAAAAGGGTCTTTCTTCACAGTAAATGCGCAAACCTTTATTTTTAATGGGTTGAATTGAACTATATAATGTAAAATTAAAAGTAAGATTAAGATATTGAATAAAGGGTGCATTTAAATTGCGCCATATAAATAGGACAAGGTATATTAATAAACAGCGTGGTCTCCAACAAACAGCTTCGTTTATTTAGGTACCTACATATGTATGTGTAATAACTCATTAACATTTATTAAGATAACTTTTGATCTTTGATATAATTTGGTCTTCATAAACAAGTCTGGTTTAGTACATCATTAGACATTAGTAGACATTTAACACTAAAGGGTTGAGTAAACTCAAAAATAAATCAGGATAATTGGTTCTCAAACATTTGTAGGCACTCTTAATGATGAAAAATCTTTTCAAAAAAGCTTTCAAGCGATTTGTACAAAAATAGAAAAACAGCACAAAAATAACTCAGTTGTTTTTAACGCGATAAATAAAACCATTTGGATGAATTTTTGATTGTTTGCATTATACTGATGGGAATTTTTGTTAAATTTACTTTCAAATTATTAAACAAATATCTACATACATTTTTTGACAGATACTCAATTTTTTGTCGACTTTTCCTAATTTATACCACGCTACCCCCGGGCTCGTTAGCGGCACCTGATTTGGTAGTCTCTATTATAAATGAATGTATATCATTGTTTGGCCATTAGCTCGGTTATTCAGCGGATAATACGAATACGTTATCTTGTAAGCTACTTCTTCCCTAATGGTCCTGTCACCTGCCCCTAAAGTAAGTAAATACATCCATCCAACCCCTCATTAAAACAAGTATACTAACACTATTGCTTAGATCTATATCAGTTCTAACTATTCGTGCCTTCTATTGCACGCATTCATAAATACTATAATTTAAAAACGACACGAGAACCCTCTCGTCGTGGTCGCCGGTAACTGTTCTACATTCCCGATCCATTCCCGACCGAGTGGTAAACAGTCGACGTCGCCCAAAACACGTCATCTCGGATCCTCCTGATCCACTAAGGGTGCTTTTAGGTACATCAAGAACCGGTCATCGTTCTCGTCGAACCCGTCGCTTGTGACGAAGGGCTTGGCGAGTAAATTAACCCACAGACACAGCTCACTGAGTTTCTCACCGGATCTTCTCAGTTGGTCGCGCTTCCGATCCGGTGGTAGAATCTGCGAAGCACTGCTCAGTCTCGTCAGGTTTGAGCCCCGTGAACTCACCTACTCGCTCGGTTACACTGGCATAGTCTGTCAAGGCTTACAAGGCTCAGCTTAGATAGAAAAAAAAGAAAGATAAAAAAACATAACAATATACACCAAACAAAGGAATATTTGTTTGGCTTTCGTTTTCAATATTACTAAATAGTACTTAGAAATTGAATACGAAATAAAAACAAGCCCTTATGGGATGAATGTTAGCATGAACTATATAAAAATAGAAATATTCTTCTTAACATTACTCATGCGATACTTTGGTCATGTTATGATTAAACCAATATGTATCGAACAAACTAAATTGAGCGAATCATACAGCTTAAGTTGAAATTCATAAATAATATTTCTGAGACAGTTTTGCAGCGACTGATATTGCTAATTTTAAATTAATTTTGCGGTATAATCTGCCGGTCATTATTTAAACTTTACAATTTTTTAAGTTCCCAACACACTTTGCAATTTTCATGAACAAAAAGAACCTACAGTGTCTTTAATCCCACAATAATCACGTGATTAAATCAACAATTAATGAATGAACAAGTTGGGTAAAGTTTCAAGTTCAATGAAAAAGTTGTAAGGATCGATGAGAAGTTAAACTGTTTGATCTTCTAGCCCAGCGTTTAGGCTTTCATACAAGAGGTCTAAAATGGATAAACAATCTGTAATCAGCAGGACTTGTCATACAAACTCATGGACTATCCAGTGTTAAATGACCCCAATAAATATGCAATAGGCAGGGGCTTGGCTATACCCTTGACATTGCGGATATCCATGACCGACGGCAGCCATTCACCATCAGGGGCGCATATGCTCGTCTGCCCAGATCTTCATAGTTTTAATGGAGGAATATCCGACAGTGCCATTGTCTATTGAATTGCTGCAAAAATAAGCTAATAACATACCCAGCTACGCAAAATATTAACAACGAAGTGCGATATATTTTTTCATTACGATATAATTATGTTGTCCATTTGATTCGTATACATCGTCTGGACTATAAAGCCGGCGCCGTGGCTGCGTCACCCCACAGTCGGACTCGGAGCGTTGCATAGCGAACCGCCTTGGCCGAGCACAAACGCTTTTTTCTTCTAAGTCGTTTTTTTAAGAAAATCTTCTTACAAAATGGTGAGTGGATTTATTGAATTACAAACATTTGGACTGTGTTTTTTTCTTCTTTTTTTTAATTATAGTTTTATCCTGTATTTATTTAATTTTATCTTTATCAAAAACATTAACATTTATCTGCAATTAGAATTTTTTAAAAAACTATAGATTTTCCTCGGTTTTCGTCGATATCACTAAAACTACTCTTATGGCTCTAACGTTTTACGTTAAAGTTGTCTAAGCCTTTTTATTTATTTTATTACAATATTCAAGTATCGATTAATAACACTATCGAATAATAACTTAGCCCACGAAAACCATGAAATAGTTGAATCGTCGGAAATTATATAATGGGAATAAACGCAAGATAAAAGCAGTTTATTTATATAAAAAAAAACGAAATTAAGAAATCGCTTTAAAAATTATTTAAAATCTGTGGTGAGAAATTGTTCAGCCTAGAACCTTCTTCAATAAACGGGCTCTCTCACGCAAAACTAATTATCTAACTCCGACTGATATTTTCTTACATTAACGCGATCAAACCAATCGTTTTTATCCAGATTTATAACAATACATCCTAACTATATAAAACAAACTACAAGCTATCTAGACAAAATGCGTACAAAAGGGGACTGTAAGGTTTTATTTGTTTTGAAAGATTGCTATTTGGGCTTTGTCGAACTGCAGGAATTAAAAAATCATACTTTACGTACGTATGTAATATCACTACATAGTAATAAAACAAAGTCGCTTTCTCTGTCCCTATATCTGTCCCTAATCCCTATGTATGCTTAAATCTTTAAAACTACGCAACGGATTTTGATGCGGTTTTTTTTAATATATAGAGTGATTGAAAATGAAGGTTTATATGTAGAATAACATCCATTAAATAGTGGAGAAATCAATAATAAATTACAGTTTCCGAAGCGAAGCGAGGGCGGGTCGCTAGTAAATATATAAAACAATAAGAAAGTTAAAGTTTTCATAATCACGGAAATGTAAATTACTAAATTTGTTTACATAGAACACTGGAAGATAGAGTTTATTAAATCAGTTTATATTTCCGTCTGTTGCGGTTATACCAAGGAAACCTAAACCTATTAAGTTTATTGTTTTGATAATAATTCTAAGAAAATAATGAAATACTATCCTGTTGATGCACTCCGCAATACAACTGCAGTACCAACATAGTATTTAGGGCGGTTGTGATTTCATACGATAACTCAATATTTCATCTTTTAATTTGACAACGATTTCAGTGGATTACGGTTCATTACGTTTTGTATCATCAAACATTGAAAAAATTTCATTCATCGCATTAAAGACAAATAAATGAATAGGTATTAAATTTGGACTGTCTTTTTCTTTCTTTATTCAAATTACTTGTCCGCAACTTTGAATACTGAAATATTTTTTTCATAGATAAAAGTGTCGCGGCGAAAAAAGTTTGAGATCCAATGTGCTAGGCAGTTTCCATATTTAAATGTTTTTCATTTTCTTCATACTACTTATGGTTTTCAATTGGTGGAACCAAAGTTTCGTGACATTTGGTAAATAATTAATTAAAATGTACATACACGATCGATGTTTCTTGGGAACACTAACGTCTTGTCGTGCTCTTGATTAGAATAATAAAGTTCCTTATATTTAAAGTAACATTCTCAAGCCCAATACTTCGATGCTAATAATATATTATGTATCGTCACTTAAATTAAAGAGGACGTTGATTAAGGTAATATGATGGATTTTTATAAATTAACATTTAAAGAGATCGCAGAAATACTAAGTCGTTTATTTTTCATCGGGACAATATAAGCTTATAGAGTAAGAATAAAATAGAAAAAATAGAATTAGATTCTTTTGCCTATCTTTTTTTTTTTATTGCCCTTGTATCTGTATTAAAATCAAAAGTTTTTTCCTTAATAATTCTCATTCTACGTGGTAACAGCTTAATTGAAATAGGCATTTGAAAATGTTGTTATAACATTAATGGGAACCTGTGCTTTCCCGTGAAGTAACATTGAGTAATTTTCTTTTGAACGAAGGTTTGGCTTGTGGTCCGAACGCTTTTAAAAATTCCACTACAACGGATCGGCGAGCTCATAGGCTCAGTCGGTTGGAGTTTGAATCACCAATAATCACCATGTACCATTCGTAGAAACTGTAAAATGTACTTATTCAATATTATAAAAAAAAGAACAAAATATTCCTAACCTAAAAGTACATGTTATTATCCGCAACATGCTTCGTCAGATTACAGAAATAGAGTTATCAGCAACATGCTTCGTCAAAAAGTACAATACCTACTTTCAGCTGCAAGCGTTATCATAAGTAATATATAGGTCCACGCTAACAGCAATGCGCGCGTAGGCATTGGCTAGTCAAACAACTTATTCAATATGTCTGAATTAACTGGAACCTATAAAATTGAACTGTCAAGAATTGTTACTGGTGGTAGAACCTCTTGTGAGTCCGGGCGGGTAGGTACCACCGGCCTGCCTATTTCTGCCGTGAAGCAGTAATGCGTTTCGGTTTGAAGGGTGGAGCAGCCGTTGTAACTATACTGAGATCTTAGAACTTATATCTCAAGGGGGTGGCGCATTTACGTTGTAGATGTTCATGGGCTTCAGCAACCATTTAACACCAGGTAGGCTGTGAGCTCGTCCAAACACCCAAGCAATACCAAAAAAATACACTTCATAAATGTCCATGGTATTCTCACAAATAATAATATTTTTGAGAAAATCGATGGATAGGACTGTTATATTAATTTCTAAGACCAATCTAGTGATCACCCTGAGCATCGCTCACTTTATAACCTAAAAATTATAACCTCAAAAGGATTTTGATTTCTAGTTTTGACTCAGTTTTAATGCCAGTCTGACGATAATCTCTTTCGCCATTCTACTTATTAAGCTATTTTGTGCTTTATTTTTAAACGTCGAAAATGCTTTGGTTGAATAAACATCCCCTACGATTTCAAGATTATGAAAGCCAACTTATTTCCAGCCTTTCGGCGTCATGTGCGTAAGACGTTTCTTCAGAAGGGTTATTATTAACATCATTAAAGACATAGAAAACAGCCACTGTCATTTATAAGCCGCTTTCTCCTCTACTAGTGCAAATAGAAAAAACTATAAGTATTAATTAGTGCTTCGTCAAAGGAAAGTCTCGGTAATTGATAAATAATTAGTAGCTGTCAAAGTTATATTATGATTTTTTTTTCTGTTTTTACTGCAGTACATTGGTAGGCGATCTCACTGCCCATCTGGTGTTAAGAGCAGCTTACAGACATCACAATGAAAACGCCACTACCTTGGGACTCACTCGCGAAGCAGTTGAGGTCTTAGGTCTTAGGTCTCCTTTGGAGGCACTCGGGCAGTTGTTAGCAAATCCCACCACTCCTGGCTGAGCCTTTGCTCGCTCACCTGTCCTGGTGAAATTGGAAAGGCCTCTGGACACCAGTAATCCCTCATTAATAAAAAAACCTTGGGTCATGAGGTATCAAATGCCCTTTATAGTGGCTGACCCACCGGTGGACTGCGATACCTGTCCTTGGGTGATAACACACCCTACTACCACCTTTTGCAAAATTTACGAATTTAATTCTTGCTAAACGATGCTATTGCATCATCGTTGAAGTTGAACATGGGCGCTTGTTAAGTATTTATATATACTAAGAACTGTTACCGCCTTTAGGGTTTCAGTCCAGACAAAGTCGCTTCATCTAGCCATTACGCCACGAAAACTATCACTGAAGGAGATTCTTGATGAAATGGACTAGACATTGATCATCCGTGACTAACACCTGCCTACCTTCTAGGCAATGGGCATTAGCGTCTCGCTATCTGCTCATATATCCTGCCAATCTGCCGCAAAGCAATCATCCGTACCGGATTGAAGGATGAGACTGTCTGACTGTATGATTATAAAAACAATAAAATGGAAACTAAACTTAAATATCAAGTCTCATTTCTAAGAGGTAGTAAAAGCCAATTTGTAAAGATTAACAAACACCTTGGCACAAATTAAAAAAGAAATAATCGCTAATTGAAAACTTCCCTTCTTTTTCGATTTAATTTAAAAAAAAAATGTTTTTTATGGTCTGTGGCCATAGTTGCGGTTTTAATGACTTTAAGCTTACCTTTACTACCTTACCTCTCGCTAGATGGCAACGTTAAGATACCAAAATAACTCAATAAAATTGTAAGAAAATTTTCACCCTTCGGGATACGACCAAACGTGTTTCGCATTTTATCAGTAAAAAACAAAATGTAAACTTAAAAAACAAACTAGTTAGGGCCTTTTTTGAAAACAATCGTTAAAATTATTGATTCGATGTTTTTTAGCTACCGCGATAAATTATTTCGGTGTGCAAAAAATTAAAAAATAGAACTCATTGTTTGAGAATGAATCAGAACTACCAAGAAACGTGTCTAGACAGATGTCAGTGAATCCGAGCGAAACATAACCAAAGATGTTTCATTTCGTGTTTATTATTAACAACCGGGTACACGTCACCATAAGGGAAGATCGCTACTGAATATTTTACGTACCTACTTTAAATAGTGTTTAAATATATGAATCAGCATTTTTTTTCTCTGTCTGTAGGTTTTTAATTTTATTTCAAATTTACGTCATTATCACAGTATCGTCAACCTCAGAACTTCACGCCTCAATGTGATATTAATAAAAGTTGATTTATTACCATTATAATTAATAGGTAAAAAAAAAATTATACCACGACTTAACCCAACCTAATCTATTTTAAGAAGGAGGGAGCCTGGAGATCAGTAATACAGGTCTTTGAACCTAGTACAAACTTCAGCTCTTTCAAAGGCTTACAAAATAAATTAAAAGGTTAATTTCCATTTGTATTTGTACTATACCTTTAAGAGAGAAATAAATAAATTATTATTATAATTTTTTTTTAATTGTCACCAATATGCGCATATTTATTTTAAACGGTATTTTCATACGTATTTATAAAATTTTGTCGGCACATTGTAATTGCGTTTTCTGCTACACACATTTTGCGTGAGTGCAATAAACATTAATTTTAAAGTTTCATAGACAATGTTGAAAAAAAATCTATATATTTCGTGACAGAAATACAAATAAAGTACAGTACAGAACGTCATTCGGTTTCATAGCACGCACCACCATTAGTAATTAAAAGCTTAATAAATTACAGGCATACCTACATACCACGCACGAAACATCAGAACGTAATACATGAGCCGTAATGTAATTTAATTAGGTTAATTTGTTTTATATTATAATAATTGTCTGTCATAGGAATTAGTAAATTCTGATAAGACGATTTTTTTATTAATTAATGTTTTGAGTTTTGAATGTCTTTGCTTGAGAAACGCTAGAAACTTAGAATCATCTGCATTGTCATTGAACGTAGATGGGTTACACTCCATTCAAAGTATGTATTTCAAAGTAAGGAGTACATTAAGGGAGTTGAGACCAGCTTGGCTGGGCGTAAAATAATAATCGTATGTATCTTCTTTTAAACTACATAAATTGTACACCAAGTCAAATTTTACTCTCTATTTTCTATTTGGAAAATAATACATAAATTGCATCGACAGCTTTGTAGTCCATAACTGAGCCTTAATAGCAATCAATATAATTGAAGCACTGTTTAAATTGCGTACAGATACTTTTCAAGCGGTAGCTATCACACAATTGGACAAAAAAAACCAAAATGTCGCTTACTCAGAGAAAATTTCAAAATCATTTTTGAAATTAAATGCTTATAAGTTTCAAGATCGCTACACACGGATCGAAATTATATCGATCACAACCACTGATTAAACGCCAGAATAAAAAAAAAAGCATTTCGGAAAACAAACACGCCAAGCCCCTAGCAGCGCAATAAGCTATCATTTAAACGCAACTACATCCTGATAAAATCGTATAATGATTAGTTAACGTCGAAGTTCCTCCTACACATCTGACGCTCTATTGTTTCGCTTTTAATGAAATTGTTCTTTTGAAATCTCATTTTTTTTTTTTTGTTGCTTAGATGGGTGGACGAGCTCACAGCCCACCTGGTGTTAAGTGGTTACTGGAGCCCATAGACATCCACAACGTAAATGCGCCACCCACCTTGAGATACAAGTTCTAAGGTCTCAAGTATAGTTACAACGGCTGCCCCACCCTTCAAACCAAAACGCATTACTGCTTCACGGCAGAAATAGGCAGGGTGGTGGTACCCACCCGCGCGGACTCACAAGAGGTCCTACCACCAGTAAAAATAGAAGATGAAAAAAGCACCGATAATGACTGTAATCATTTACGAATTTCAATATCTAGTCAAGATAGAAACCGGCGGGAAACTCACGTGCCTTAATGATGTTGTTAAAGTATTGTAAATTAAGTTTTTTTTTTAAATGCTGAATAATTGCCACCACAAATGGAATTATATTTCTAGAGTTTTGTGGTCAAATGACCAAAAACGAAACTCATAATTTTGTTATCTCTGTCTATCAAATTAATATCTATATTAAAATAATATGCAATTCTAAAGACATTAAAATAAAGTTACGTGTAGTAGAAACACGTATGGAGCTGTCAAGTCCAGTATTAAGGGATCTAATTTTTATTTAATTAACATTACAGTTAATATGTTTCCACGTACACGCTTTCAGCAACATAATTTTGGTCATTTGAGTCACGCGGGAGCGCCAAATGACTGGTTGACTCCTCTACCTTATATACAGGCGCACTTAATAATCTAGTCTTCACCGTGTTTTGTGGCTTTAAATCGTACATAAAATTGTCTGTAAATATAATTTATATAATAATAGATGAATATACGTGATCACAGCTACCAAAACCCGTGAGCGCCAATTTCGCTACTGTATGCTTAGTGCGAGTTTTTTAACGTTAACGTTTTTAGCGGAAAAGTTAACGGAAATTTGTATGGAGTTGGAATGTTTGCCTACGTTTCCCGCTAGGAGCGCTGTTCCAATTGCATACAAATTTGAGTTAACTTTTACGCTATCGAGAACGTTAAAAAACTCGCACTAAGCACACAGATCCGAGTTAAAACGAACCATCACGGGACCGATTGCGTGACTGTTTCGCGATGGAAATAAGTAGAATGGTGGGATTATCGAGCGGGCTGATAATAGGTCCTACCTTTGGTAAAAGTCTAACACAAATCTATGAAATTTATCAGTTTGTTTTTACTACACAAACTTAGTATTTCATCAGTCGTACGTTTCTTTATATTTTATCAGACTTGGTGGTGGTGTTCAAATATCGGCACTGCCGCATCGCTCTGTTGTGAGGATATAAATATATGACAGCTCGCCATTAGTATACACCGGGTTTATGTCAGCGCGGCTTTTATAGCCTCACTGTTCGCGCGAAAAGCCTTAGACCCCAATAAATAATTTTATATTTTTTATCTGTGACTAATGTCATTGTGTCACTGTCTTGAATATTTGTTTTTAAATATTACACTCTTTATGAAAAACGCAAGCGCTTTTAACTTACTCAATCCATTCAAGAAAATCAATAAGGAATAAAGGCTTATTACACTTGGCTAAAGTCGACTGAATTCAGAAGCAAATTTAGAAGCAAGTTAGAAGCTTCTGATTACACTGTTCTTAATTCAGTTACTGAATCAATTGCCAGTTTAAACGCGACAAAGTTGGACGTGTCGTGTGTGTACGAGGATGACCCCAGTATTGTCTAGACAATAAAAAATTGGTCAAGGCGCGGCGTAGTCCTCGCTGTCGGCTCAATTGAAATAAAAAAAGAAAGGAAATGAAGCCCATTTGCCGAAACACTCACTAACCGAAGCGGGCTTACACTAGTAATGTTTAAATAATAAATATTGTTTAAATCGATTAGAATATTCTATAGGAACTACAAATGTTATACCAAGTACTCGGAGTCGCGTCTTTACCTTCTGATAATCGCTCAAAATCGTCTGGAAACTTGACTATTAAAAAAAAGGCCATGACACAGCTCAAGCAGTTGGCTTCATAATTTTTTTGTATTCAACACTCAAATCGGAGATGGGCTGAGAAAGCCAATTCACTAAGAACTGCATTTATAATGAAGGAACACAGACCGAGAGTTCAATTTAAATTTTGTTTTCTGTTAGGTGAAGGAAACGAGAACCACTTCAAAAGAACTGCAGCTGTGTTACTCTAGTTACATTTGCTGGATCATTTTACGATTGTTGCATTAGTTCGTTGAACCGAACGTAGTCCGCCATTACAGTAATCATAGTTTGGCATGCATATTGTCAGTACAAATTGTGTGTAGATTAGATGAGTAATCGACTTTTGTTTCACGATATAATGGCGTCCGAATTGATAGGTATACAAAATTACATTATACATTCCACTCCATTGATTCCTTTGTTGTGGAAGCCTTTGGTAGATACATGGCTGATGGAGTATAGCTGTCCCCTCGTAGAACTTCCGGCCGAACACTATACTTCTTAAAACAAATATTTGGCTTCCCCATATCGTTTCTGAAGATCATATTACCCAGAACAAAGTTTGAATTGAAACGCATACTTTTTTTATTTTTATTGCTAAGATGGTTGGACGAGCTCACACAGCCCACCTAGTGTTAAGTGGTTACTGGAGCCCATAGACATCTACAACGTAAATGCGCCACCCACCTTGAGATATAAGGTCTTTAGGTCTCAAGTATAGTTACAACGGCTGCCCCACCCTTAAAACCGAAACGCATCACTGCTTCACGGCAGAAATAGGTAGGGTGGTGGTACCTACCCGCGTTGACTTACAAAACGACCTACTACCAGTAAAAAATACTTAAAAATACAATAAAAAATACAATACTTTTATAATAATTTTACGATCTGTAAAAGCTGCCGCCCAACTTGAGACGTAAGTTTCGATCGTCACACGTAGCTTTCCTGTTTAGTGTAGCTTAGTTATTGTTTCAAGATTATTGAGACATTGACCTAAAGTTTCTGAGTGCGCGTTATTCACATAGGCTCACCGTGTGTGCTACAAAGAGTGATGGATTAACGCCTAGGCCCGTGAGGTCTAAGCCTAGGGCGGTATGATTTGAGGGGAGGCAAAATTTTTGAAATGCCAATATTTCAGAGAAGAAAAAAATTAAATACAGACTCCCCTGAAAGTTAGTTCAGATTAATTATTACTAGTGGTTCCCCCAGTAGTCGAAATTCGACTATAATTAATTGAAATTATAAGTTTGAGAATTATTAAGGTTCTATTGTCAAAGATATAATACTTCTATAATCACAGATTTCGTCAAGACTGCACTATAGACAAATATTAAAGACAAACAATATTACGATTAATCTATTCTCAATTTGATCAGACTTTAAACAATAAAAAAAGTTTGACAATAAACAAATATGTTTTGTGTCAACACATGGTAGTGTGTTGAATGCTTTTTTTAATTGATTTAATGTATTTTTCTCTATATTCTCTATAAGTGTGGGAAATCTCATATTCCTCCGTCCGCGCAATTTTCGTAAAAAGGGGTACAAATTTTTTTCTTCACGTATTAATATATTAAGTGTAATAAAGTTAATATATAATAAAAATAATATAAATTTATTTTTTATAAAAATATTGTATCAAAATTGATAAGATTTATAATTTAGATTTAAACTAAGGGCGATAAATAGGACGTAGGACAGCATCGAGCCTAAAGTCACTAAAAAAGTACCTAAAAAAGTCACTGGCTAATAAAGCCCCGTCGCGACCTATACGAGCTATACCAGTGATTAATGGTACGTCTCCGATCGTACCAGACTGTACCCGAAACCAATTTAATGTAAAAGTCACAAAGTATCGTGTGTTATTAGAAAAATGTGAAAAGACAGACAGGTACCTACCTACCGTTTTTCGTCCACTATTGTTGATGACAAAATATGGGGTGGCTTTAATAAGTTTTCGATGGCTTGAAGTTTAATACATTTGCGTTGGCAGCGAAAACGGAAAATATTTTAAGTGATTTATTGCTGTTTTAGATTGCTTTTCAGAGTTTCGAAGATAAATGGAAGCCTTAAAAACACTCCACTCCTCTTGCACTGGTGGTAGGACCTCTTGTGAGTCCGCGCGGGTAGGTACCACCGCCCTGCCTATTTCTGCCGTGAAGCAGTAATGCGTTTCGGTTCGAAGGGCGGGGCAGCCATTGTAACTATACTTGAGACCTTAGAACTTATATCTCAAGGTGGGTGGCGCATTTACGTTGTAGATATCTATGAGCTCCAGTAACCACTTAATACCAGGTGGGCTGTGAGCTCGTCCACCGATCTAAGTAATAAAAAAAAACATTGTAATCTTATATCCTTGGTACACTTACTTTCTTGTACTTTAATAAGTTAAAAGAATTTTCCTAGCTACAATATTCTATGAATATATATTTCGACATATACTTACAATTGTAATTACAAAAACACATTGATTTATATTTCTATAAATTTTTGTTAACAACGATATTTACATAAAACATTTTATTAGCCTTGAAACAGCTGTATAAACAATTACAGCGGGATATTTCAATCATTAAAATTACTAAACCTCATAATTAGAAGTATTTATCACTTTTAGCAAGAAATCACTAAAATACTAAAGATTTGAAACATTGACTATTTATATGACTAAGAAGATAATAATATAACTAATAAACAAAGATGTTTCGAACAAAATTAATTTTACTTTTATTGCACACTAGCTGACCGGCAGACTTCGTAAAATAAACCTAAAATAAACAAAGTAATCCGTCCAACGGGGGACACATCAAAGGGAAAACAAAATTGTTATTTTTATGTAATTGCAAGCATTTTCATATTTATCTACCTTTTAAACCTTCTCTGGACTTCCACAAATAATTCAAAACCAAATTTAGCCAAATTGGTCCAGGCGTTCTCGAGTTTTGGCGAGACTAACGAACAGCAATTCATTTTTATATATATAGAAGATTTTGCGTAACTCTCGTAAAAGTTATTTAAACTATAAATCAAAGTCAACAATCTATATATTTATATGGCTATAAAAATATCATATTAGCCGTGGTCAAAACGCCACTATTGAAGGAACTTAATTGTTATTTTCACATTGGTCTGGCAACTCATGATATTGGTGGTCTATGGTGAATAAATCGTACAAAACCGATTCAACCGGTCATCGTTCTCATCGAACCCGTCGCTTGCGACAAAGGGCTCGACGAATAAATTAACCAACAGACACAGTCCACTGAGTTTCTTGCCGGATCTTCTCAGTGGGTCGCGTTTCTGATACGGTGGTAGATTCTGCGAAGCACGGCTCTTGCTAGGGTTGGTGTTAGCAACATCATCTGGTTTGAGCCCCGTGAGCTCACCTACTAGTTAAGGTTACACTGGAATAGCCCATAAAGGCTAACAACTTAGGTAGGAAAAAAAACGATCAACTTACAAATCTGTATTGACAGATAATATTAAATGACATGTACATAAATCAACAAGGACTCAAAATAATGGAACAATTGTTATTTATATTACAGTGAACAATAAACAGAATCTGTTTCGATATTAAAATCGATTGCTTGAAATAAATAAAAGCCAACCTTTAGATTATCTAAGAATAAGGATTATTTCTAAAAATATGTAGTTCGGTCCTTTTAGTTTTGAGTTCTCGAAAATACTAGGTATTTTTATGAATTCAGTTTGTTTGAAGTACCTTATTTACTAAGTTCGTTAATCGTTTTATATCACAAGAACGCGTTGACTTAAAACCTTATTTGGATCGACATTATGAACTTGCTTTTTTGCCAAAAACTTCTCATTACGTATAAACAACCAAAATAAATGATCAACGCCAATTAAATTGATAACTTTGTATTAGTTCATAACTCACTCGGCTTGTTTGTGTATTACAATTGAAAGGGTCATCTATACTAATATTATAAAGAGGAAAGATTTGTTTGTTTATTTGTATTGAATAGGCTCCAAAAGTACAGAACCGATTTGAAAAATTATTTCAATGTTTGGAAGCTACACTATTACCGAGTGACATAGGCTAAAATCTTTTTTGAAAAAAATTAGGCATCTTTAGTAAAACTCCAATAATGTAACCCAAGGTGTAAATTACCTAAAATATTCTTTAAATCGCGTGCCCTGCGAAAACTATTGATGATAGAATAAAATAATGTACTACTATTTTGTAGAACATATTATTAATTACAAAAAGTGTCGCGACAGCGTATGTCTGACTATTACAGCTATGCCGCAAGAAGTGTTCTTTTATTTAAAAAAAATAAAACAACGACAAATATCGTTGAGATTTTTGTTAAAGACCCGTGTGGAGCCGGAGCGGGCCGCTAGTAAAATATAAAGGCAAATGCAACCAATATTCGCCCTTAAAATTCAATCAAATTTAAAGATCAAGATTCTAAAAATAATTATTTACAAGTGAATGAACAACGAAGAACAACCGTTTCCATGCTTCAGTTAACAGAAACAATGTTAACGTGATCTCAACTGATTTGAATAAACAGTGGCGTCTGATCAAGCATTCGACAGATAATTGGGTTTTTCTGATTAAGTTATGGTTATTTTCCCGGTATACTCTGTGCTGAAGTAGCATTGAAATAAAAAAAGATATACCAAAGATTAATAAAACAGACAATTAGTAAACTCAGCTAGAATGGGAACAAAGACATATTTTTTTAATTGCCAGTTTTATATTCAATGTGATTCCTCTATTCGTCTCACGACAGTCTGACTTCTGTCTTATGTCTGCTGTCTGACTGTCATTATTTAACCCAAAATAACAATATGTGTATAATAAATTCAACACTGGAACTAATAAATTCTATTAAGACCTGCCGTCTATGCAGTCATACTATTCCATGAACCTTGAATGCTTTGGTATAACATGTGTTATGAAATACAGATTATATTACAAAGAACAAAAAAAAACAGTTAAATAAGATCCGTAATATCCAATTTTATTGAAACTTTCATTCGTGTGTTCGTGAACTATTAAATAAAACGTGGAATACGGGATGGGTCTAATGCGATGACAGCACGCATTAGATTCGTATCGCTAGTACAATAGTTTCAGACATGCACGTATAGATATCCACACACCCCGCGTGCCCCCTAGGCGCTGATACCTCGAAGGAGGTTAAACCACCTGCCCAAAAAAAACATGGTGCGCTTGCAACTTGGTGCACGTGAAAGAAGTGAAACTTCTTTAGCGCTGTGTAATATAGTGGTTTTCTTAATTTTTCATCCTTAAATCAAATTTCTCTTGTAATAGGGAATGTCATGTATAAGAGAAACGACCTAGCTCGCTTTGTCTTTTTCCTCTCTCCACGGTCGAATGGTTCGAGAGATGCTCTATTTTCTCACTCTCATTCTTCCTAAATAGTATATTTTCTCTCTAGCCGTAACGAATCTGTCGCTAGTTAAATTGTATTCATAGCGTGATTAAAGAAGTTTCACTTCAATAAAAAAATATAGATAAAAATAAGAAGTACACGCATTTCGATATTGGCTAAATGTATTTTATTCACCGGTAACTTATTCAGTGTTCGTCGCGCACTCCACGAGACGAGAGATCTAAATACCTTAAACAGAAATACTCATGTTAAACATCATTAGCTAACGTACACAGAATGACATCAAATTCTGCCGCAAATCAGTCATGCGTTTCGGTTTGAAGGTTTCGATAGAGGTTATACAGGGAATTTGATCTCGTGTCTCAAGGATTCGGTAACTGCACACCACCGGGGGGCACGTTAGCTATATCACTCGTGTATGCAATAAACAGACTTTTAATGGGTAATGAATACCTACTATGCTCTTTTACGGCTATGACTGTATGATCGTTTTTCCTTACCTGTGCTGATAGCCTTGAGAGGGTATATCAACGTTATCCTTATGTGTCTCTCTCAAGCCGGAGTTTTTGCTAGCACTGGCCCTAGCAAGAGCAGTGCTACGCAGAATCTACCACCGGATCGGAAACGCGACCCACTGAGAAGATCCGGTGAGAAACTCAGTGGGCGGCATCATCGTCGTAACGAGGCCAAACAGCCAACGAAGTGGACATACGACCTGGTCGAATTGGCTGGTAGTGACCGGATACGAAAGGCAAGAGACCGAAACCTACTGGTGGTAGGACCTCTTGTGATTGTGAGTCCACACGGGTCGGTACCACCACCCTGCCTATTTCTGCCGTGAAGCAGTAATGCGTTTCGGTTTGAAGGGTGGGGCAGCCGTTGTAACTATACTCGAGACCTTGGAGCTTATATCTCGAGGTGGGTGGCGCATTTACGATGTAGATGTCTATGGGCTCCAGTAACCACTTAACACCAGGTGGGCTGTGAGCTCGTCCATCCAACTAAGCAATAAAAAATAAAAAAATAAAATGGGGTGCATTCGAAGCAACCTACGCTCAGCTGGGTGGATACGGGTTGAAAAAGAGAATATATCACCATTGTGCTCATTTTCGGCACAAATCAATCACGCGTGTCTGCTTAAATATTGATACTTCGTTCTCCTACCTCTAATAAGGTATCAGTGGATGCAGTAATGCGTTAAGCTTCGGAGGGTGGGGCAATCTTTGTACTGTAATAACGGAGACATTAGAACCCATATCTCAAGGTGGGTGGTGGCATTTGCGTCGTAGTTGTCTATGGACTCTGATAACGACTTAACACCAGGTGGGCCGTGAGCTCGTCCACCCATCTAAGCAATAAATAACAGTACCCGCGTTGTGTTTCATGGGCTTATCCGCCAATAAAGTGTACAATGAAAAACTTCTTTAAACATTTTTTTTATTGCCTTTGTTGGCAGACGAGCATACGGACCAACTGATGGTAAGTGGTTACCGTCGCTCATGGACGTCATTAATACCAGGGGCAGACCCAAGCCGCTGCCTACCTTTGAGTACTCTCCGCAAGCCTCGTTTGAAGAAGGACATGTCATATTTACGATAATTCAATTATACTTCGATCAATGATCGAAGCAATTATACCAATCTTTTAGGCTAAATATTGGAAGTGTCGATTTTATGGGAATTATTCTTGAGATCGAATGAGCATTCTGTTTGTAAAACAACCGATGACTGAACAAACACGGGCAGTCGTGCATAACGAATGTATCAAATGATGAGAACTAATGTGGATGTGGAGATTACACGCCTCTTGTTATAAAACTTGGAACCTAATCCCGAAAGCGATCGATCACTTAAAGCTCTAAAACAAAATCACCATTGTAAGACGTTATAAATATCACTCATTTAATAATTGAATAGCATAAAATGCTTTTATTAACGGTGAGCAGCGGTTTGGCTCTGATCCTGGCATTGCTGGAGTCTATGGGCGACGGTAACCACTCCCCATTAGGTGGGCGGTATACTCGACTGCCTACAAGGGCAACAAAAAAAAATTCAAAAAGGAAATTCTAAAATTTTTTTTTATTTGTGTAGATTGGTAGAGCGCGTTGTGAGGCCGCAGGGTTAGGCATCCTACGACGAAGCAGTAACTGCTCATGTTTTAAAGGTTGGATCACCGAAGCTACAAGGACATTACAATTTGGACCTCATGTCTCAAGTCAGGCTACGAAGCAACCTCCGATAGTTAATGACCAACAGATTGATTCCTGTTGTTGTCATGCAGAAGCTATAAGGAAATTGCAATTCGGATCTCATGTCTCAAGTCAGGCTACGAAGCGACCTCCGATAATTATTGACCAACAGATTGGTTCCGGTCGTTGTCATGCAGAAATATCAAAAAAACATTCACTAGAATAATTGTTCTATCAAAAAATATTCTAACCCGTATTCCTAAATTCTAAGTGGGCTCCGTAAAATGCAATGTTTCTTTTCCAAGTAATCTTTTGTTTAAAATATTACTCAAAAACAAAGTTAATGATGAGAAACTCTGTGTGTATTGTCGACTATAATTTTTCAATAATCATCATTAGATCATCAGAAGAAATGTAAAGCAAAGACACAAAATTACACAAATTATTCTAAGAACGTAATGACGTCACAGGTCAATGCCTGCTTTTTCGTTTTACGTAAACTGCAGATTCGTTGTAATAAGATTAAAATTATTCTATACTGTACTGTAGATCAGCAACTCGTTTAGCTAATATCACAATGAGAATAAATAAATACATAATGCTATTGGTATTCAAGTTAAATCTCCGTAACATTCGAACAAATAGAACTGTCCATTCATTAATGTAGATATTTTCGAAGTACATATTTAACTTGGCCGTGTAGCGATGCAGTAATAGAAACTATGAAAGTTGTTCCACTATAATGCGTCACCGGGACTCGAAAATAAAATCGAACAATAAAAACAAAATACTGCATTATTTTAAAATTGAGAGTAACACATAAAAATAATGTTTAAAAACCTTAACACAAATACAGGAGCAAATATCTAGAACTGAAACATGTGTGGAATGACTCATTAAGTACCACAGCACAACTTTAAAGCACTCTAAGCTATAGCACGAGATGCCGATAAGAAACGTATTTTTATTCTTAGAGGCATAAAGTCGTTTTTCCCGTACGAAGAAAAGCACATAATATGTGTTTTATTTATTTATTAAGTTCAATAAATGTTTAGTCATCGCAGGATATTAAGGTTTTGTGCTACAAATTGTGAATGTATCGAGGGCTCATTGTTCCTTTAATCATTCCGATAGAGGCACCCGTCACGTGCGGACGTGCTCATCGTCCACTCGATCGCCCGGTCTTTGTTCGCCCGGCTTTTGTTAGCCCGGCCATTGTTCGCGCGGCCTGTGTTTGTGGTACATCTGCCGACTAAGTGCTCTTTCTGGAAGTTTTTATTTGTTTTGTTTCCTTTTGTTGTTTCTGTGTTCGTGGTACATCTGCCGACAAAGTGGTTTCCTGCAAGTATTTATTTGTTTTGTTTCTTTTCGTAATTTCTGTTTTGTTGTGCTTTTTCTTTGTCCTGTAGTAATCGCGCCGCATTGCCACCTGTGTTCAATAGAACCGCTCAGGTCCGAGAAGTTGGGGCCTCGCCGCAAGGCGAGTGTTTTCAAGACCCGGGGCCGCCCCACCTGGGTACTCAGCGATCATGGACGCTGTATTCGCGGAATTCCTCCGACTTCGCCACCCACAGCTCGCCTCGGAGTTTTTGGCCTTCAAGGCCAATCACACTGCGAGCCCTCTCGAGGACTCCGCCGCGCTCGCTGCTCCTGCGTCGCCTGTACCTGCGTGCAGAGCTTCTGCATTGAGCACCGCAGCCTCTGTCGTGCCTGCCGCTCCCGTGTCGCCTATACTGGCGAGAAAAGCTGCTGCGTCGTCCGCCGTGACCATCGTTTCAGCTGAGCGATCATCCGCGGCCTCCGTCGCGCCCTCTAAAACACCTACACTTGCTCGTAGGTCGCCTGCACCCGCCTCCTCGTGCTCCGACTCTGACTCGGACATGGAGGTCGACCTCGCCCCCGCCTCATCGACGGATGGATTCACCCTGGTACAGAAGGGTAAGAAGCGTGCCGCGGAGTCTCGAGCTCCCGCGGCCGCTAAAATTAGCAAAGCCGTGAACGCGTCGCGCCCCCGCCCTCAGACTCCCGTTGCGCCCCCAGCCCGTGCCACTCCGTCGCCGCGTCCGGTGGCACAAAATAAAACCCAGACCCCTCCCCCGGTTATCCTTCAGGAGAAGGCAGCTTGGGATCGAGTTTGCCTGGCCCTTAAGGCCAAAAATATAAATTTCACGAATGCCCGTAACCTCGCGAACGGCATTCAAATTAAGGTTCAAACACCCGACGACCATAGGGCCCTCTCTTCTTACCTCCGTAAGGAGCGTATAAGTTTCCATACGTATACGCTCCAGGAGGAGCGCGAACTCCGCGTTGTAATACGCGGAATCCCTAAAGAGTTAGATGTAGAGCTCGTAAAAGCCGACCTGTTAGAACAAGGCCTACCAGTGAATTCTGTGCACCGTATGCACACCGGTCGCGGTAGGGAGCCATATAATATGGTTCTAGTCGCTCTCCAGCCTACCCCCGAGGGTAAGAAAATCTTTAACACACAGACCGTCTGTAGGCTCTCTGGTATCGCTGTCGAAGCCCCCCATAAAAAAGGCACTCCTAGCCAGTGCCATAACTGTCAATTGTACGGGCACTCTTCCCGTAACTGTCACGCGCGCCCCCGATGTGTTAAGTGTTTGGGCGATCACGCCACGGCCCTCTGCGCTCGCGATCAAAAAACCGCGACGGAACCGCCTAGCTGCGTCCTGTGTCGAACACAGGGTCACCCCGCGAATTACCGTGGTTGCCCCCGAGCCCCTAAAATAAATCGCCGCGTCGCCCGCCAAAACCGCCTCCGAGCTTCCGGCCCAGACATCAAAGCCTCGGCACCCTCTGCGTCGCAGGCTAAGCCAGCGTTCGTTCCGGCGGCGGTGCCCAGTGTCTCGGCCTGGGCAAAACCGCTGCCGTACACGAACACGGCTACAACTCCCTCCTCCGCGATTCGTCCCGCCCCCGCGACTCGTCCCTCTCCCGCGACTTGCCCTCCGACCGCGTCCGACAATCTCGCTTTAGCGATCGACTTCTTTCAGTCGATCAACTTTGAGCGCGTCAACGCTTTGGGCGACGCCATTCGCGCTGCCTCCACTGCACAACACTTTATCGCCGTTGTGCAGGAATACGCCGACGTATACGCGTCATTAAATACGTACGTCCTCCCCTCACTCCGCCGGTAATCAATGGCGTATATAAGTAGAATAAAGCCCCTATCCGTAACGATAGGATTTTTTAACGCTTACGGTCTCGCAAATCAACGTGATCAGGTTTCTGACTTTTTGCGTGACCACCAAATTGATATCTTTTTAGTGCAGGAGACCCTACTTAAGCCCGCGCGCCGTGACCCTAAAATCGCGAACTATAACATGGTCAGGAACGACAGGCTCTCTGCCCGTGGTGGTGGTACCGTCATTTACTATAGAAGAGCCCTGCATTGCGTCCCGCTCGATCTTCCCGCGCTCGCTAATATCGAAGCATCAGTGTGCCGAATCTCACTGACGGGACACGCGCCGATCGTTATCGCGTCCGTTTATCTTCCACCGGATAAGATCGTTCTAAGCAGTGATATCGAGGCGCTGCTCGGTATGGGGAGCTCTGTCATTCTGGCGGGCGACCTAAATTGTAAACACATCAGGTGGAACTCACACACCACAACCCCGAATGGCAGGCGGCTTGACGCGTTAGTCGATGATCTCGCCTTCGATATCGTCGCTCCGCTAACCCCGACTCACTACCCGCTAAATATCGCGCATCGCCCGGATATACTCGACATAGCGTTATTAAAAAACGTAACTCTGCGCTTACACTCGATCGAAGTAGTTTCAGAGTTAGATTCAGACCACCGTCCCGTCGTTATGAAGCTCGGTCGCGCTCCCGATTCCGTTCCCATCACGAGGACTGTGGTGGATTGGCACACGCTGGGCATCAGCCTGGCTGAATCTGATCCACCATCGCTCCCGTTTAACCCGGACTCTATCCCGTCTCCTCAGGATACCGCTGAAGCCATAGACATCTTAACGTCACACATCACCTCGACATTAGATAGGTCATCGAAACAAGTTGTAGCGGAGGACTTCCTTCACCGCTTCAAATTGTCCGACGATATTAGGGAACTCCTTAGAGCTAAGAACGCCTCGATACGCGCCTACGACAGGTATCCTACCGCGGAAAATCGTATTCGAATGCGTGCCCTACAACGCGACGTAAAGTCTCGCATCGCCGAAGTCCGAGATGCCAGATGGTCTGATTTCTTAGAAGGACTCGCGCCCTCCCAAAGGTCTTACTACCGCTTAGCTCGTACTCTCAAATCGGATACGGTAGTAACTATGCCCCCCTCGTAGGCCCCTCAGGCCGACTCGCGGCGTTCGATGATGACGAAAAAGCAGAGCTGCTGGCCGATACATTGCAAACCCAGTGCACGCCCAGCACTCAATCCGTGGACCCTGTTCATGTAGAATTAGTAGACAGTGAGGTAGAACGCAGAGCCTCCTTGCCACCCTCTGATGCGTTACCACCCGTCACCCCGATGGAAGTTAAAGACTTGATCAAAGACCTACGTCCTCGCAAGGCTCCCGGTTCCGACGGTATATCCAACCGCGTTATTAAACTTCTACCCGTCCAACTCATCGTGATGTTGGCATCTATTTTCAATGCCGCTATGGCGAACTGTATCTTTCCCGCGGTGTGGAAAGAAGCGGACGTTATCGGCATACATAAACCCGGTAAACCAAAAAATCATCCGACGAGCTACCGCCCGATTAGCCTCCTCATGTCTCTAGGCAAACTGTATGAGCGTCTGCTCTACAAACGCCTCAGAGACTTCGTCTCATCCAAGGGCATTCTTATCGATGAACAATTCGGATTCCGTACAAATCACTCATGCGTTCAACAGGTGCACCGCCTCACGGAGCACATTCTTGTGGGGCTTAATCGACTAAAACCGTTATACACGGGAGCTCTCTTCTTCGACGTCGCAAAAGCGTTCGACAAAGTCTGGCACAATGGTTTGATTTTCAAACTATTCAACATGGGCGTGCCGGATAGTCTCGTGCTCATCATACGGGACTTCTTGTCGAACCGCTCTTTTCGATATCGAGTCGAGGGAACCCGCTCCTCCCCACGACCTCTCACAGCTGGAGTCCCGCAAGGCTCTGTCCTCTCACCCCTCCTATTTAGCTTATTCGTCAACGATATTCCCCGGTCGCCGCCGACCCATTTAGCTTTATTCGCCGACGACACGACTGTTTACTATTCTAGTAGAAATAAGTCCCTAATCGCGAAGAAGCTTCAGAGCGCAGCGCTAGCCCTAGGACAGTGGTTCCGAAAATGGCGCATAGACATCAACCCAGCGAAAAGTACTGCGGTGCTATTTCAGAGGGGAAGCTCCACACGGATTTCCTCCCGGATTAGGAGGAGGAATCTCACACCCCCGATTACTCTCTTTAGACAACCCATACCCTGGGCCAGGAAGGTCAAGTACCTGGGCGTTACCCTGGATGCATCGATGACATTCCGCCCGCATATAAAATCAGTCCGTGACCGTGCCGCGTTTATTCTCGGTAGACTCTACCCCATGATCTGTAAGCGGAGTAAAATGTCCCTTCGGAACAAGGTGACACTTTACAAAACTTGCATAAGGCCCGTCATGACTTACGCGAGTGTGGTGTTCGCTCACGCGGCCCGTACACACATAGACACCCTCCAATCCCTACAATCCCGCTTTTGCAGGTTAGCTGTCGGGGCTCCGTGGTTCGTGAGGAACGTTGACCTACACGACGACCTGGGCCTCGAATCAATTCGGAAATACATGAAGTCAGCGTCGGAACGATACTTCGATAAGGCTATGCGTCATGATAATCGCCTTATCGTTGCCGCCGCTGACTACTCCCCGAATCCTGATCATGCAGGAGCCAGTCACCGTCGACGCCCTAGACACGTCCTTACGGATCCATCAGATCCAATAACCTTTGCATTAGATGCCTTCAGCTCTAATACTAGGGGCAGGCTTAGGGACCCCGGTAACCGTACTCGTCGAACTCGACAAAGAGGTCGACGTGCAACCTAACCCATGCATCAGCCCGCTGAGTTTCTCGCCGGATCTTCTCAGCGGGTCGCGATTCCGATCCGGTAGTAGATTCATTCGCGAAACAATTGCTCTTGAGTTGTTAGGTCTCCTTCGGAGGCGCTCGGGCAGTTGTTAGCAAATCCCACCCCTCTTGGCTGAGCCTTTGCTCGCCCACCTGTCCTGGTGAAACTGGAAAGGCCTTCGGGCCACCAGTAAACTTTCAATCATAAAAAAAAAAAAAAAAAAAAAAAAAATGTTCCTTTAATGGATTTTTAGTGTGCGATTGTTCATATATGGCCCTTTTTGAAATATACAAACCTTTTTAGTGATTATACCGAAATGTATTAATAAATGTATTTCAAAGCCATTGGAATAAGGCAACTTATTCTGATCATTTATTTACCTGTTTCAAAAGATAGGTTATAAGCTAAATAACGTTACCCTAGCTTGAACTCCAGATCGATATTTTTTTGCTTTGATGGGTGGACGATCTCACAGCCCACCTGGTGTTAAGTGGTTACTGGAGCCAATAGACATCTACAACGCAAATGCGCCACCCACCTTGAGATATAATATAAATTGTAAGATCTCAAGTATAGTTACAACGGCTGCCCCATCCTTCAAATCGAAACGCATTACTGCTTCACGGCACAAATAGGCAGGGTGGTGGTACCTACTCGTGCGGACTCACTAGTGGTCCTACCACCAGTAATTACGCAAAGTATAATTTTGCGGTTTTATTTTTATTACACGATGTTATTCCTTCACCGTGGAAGTCAATCGTGAACATTTGTTGAGTTCATTTGGAAAAATTTTACCCGCCTGTGATTCGAACACCGGTGCATGGCTCAATACGAATGCACCGAACGTCTTATCCTTTAGGCCACGACGACTTCAAATCTCCACTCTCTCGGAGGAATTACTTCTTTTAGAAGTTGACAAATTACACTAGTAGCCAGGCAATCTTTTTCGAAACCTAATTTACGACCAGGGCTATCTTGACGAGAACGAATCATTTTCCCAAACGGGTCTTTTACTTATTCATGGTAAAAACAGGCAGGAAAGCGATGCTAAGGCCTGCGAGCACACAATACTTCTCCTCACTAGTAAAATTGACGCTTAGAAATGTACACATTTCGGAACACACCGATGCCAAAAAAATATTGAATTCTTGCGTTTGTGTACACTAAACAATACACATTAAAGGGGTGCTAATTAATACCGGCATTAAGAAACGTTCAGGAAAATATTTGAATTTTTATAAAAGAAAATATGATTATATACCATTATAAGCATATTCCGCAAAGAGGTGTTCTAGTTTTAACTTGTAGTTAGCTAAAATTCAAGTGGTTAACGACAAGTTCATGTATAATCCATGAAATTTAATAAAAGGTTCGTATTTACGTTTATCCGCTGCATTATACAATATACTAAAAGCATATATTCTTCTACAGAGGGAATGCATCTCCGTTCACATCGGTCAAGCCGGTGTACAGATTGGCAACGCCTGTTGGGAGTTGTACTGCCTCGAGCACGGAATCCAGCCTGATGGTCAGATGCCGTCAGATAAAACCCTCGGCGGTGGAGACGACTCCTTTAACACGTTCTTCAGCGAGACCGGCGCGGGAAAGCACGTGCCACGAGCTGTCTTTGTCGATTTGGAACCAACTGTAGTCGGTAAGCTGGAGATACACTTTAATCTATACTAATATATAAATCTACAGTGGTTTTTACGGATGTTCCGTTATAACTACTGAATCGTGCATCCGATTGACTTGAAACTTCGTATGCACGTAGAAAATACATGTCCTTAATGGATAGGCTAATATTTATATGAGTGTTGGGCTCCCTCCATCAGTTGCGGGGGCGTTAAGGATGAGAATCTTTGTGGGGGTGAAAAATAATAATGCTAATTTTAAATGTCCAGCGAAGCGGACGGGTACAGCTAGTGTTTCTATATAATCTTTTTTATACTTTGGAGCCTCTCAGTCTATGGAGAAACTGTTGCTGAGCTTCTCTATGTGTTTCAATGGCTACGTTCTCACAGAGTTGCTAGGATCATATTTGCCACGTGAACTCTTTGATATGAACTCCGTCCAAGGTGCTTTTTGAGTGTTGAGTGACAAAAATTGTCGTTAGCACAGTTCGAATTTTTTTTTCTATTCCGTAATAAACACGGCTACACGTGCGGATGATTCAGCAACTTCCTTTAGCATGCTATGTATAAACAATCACATGGAATCACCGTTATGATTTTAGTTTATTTCACAGCCGCAATCCAATCAACAACCGAAGAAATGTCAAAAAGCTTACGAATTTTCTCGCTCAGCTACGATCTCAAACAATTACTGAATACAGTAAGCCGTAACAAAAAAAAAGTGCAACAAAAACCGTGGTTCGAATTAACTATGAAGGTTGTTTAATAACGTCGGGGTAATGAACCCTACACCGCGATGACTAAACTACGGTGCAATCAATGTAATAACAACATTAGATATATACTTGGATAAGCACGTTTACAAACTCTCTTTTTTATGTTTAAAATTAATTTGAAATATCTTTAAAAAAACTTCGCTGTTTGCAGTTTCAATAAGTTCCTTTCTTAGATACTACATTAGTAGATAGTCGCGAAAGTTTAAAACAATCCTTACTCTTTCTTCAATCTAAAATAAATGAAAGAAACCTTTGTTTAAAAACTGACGAGATTTATCAACCTGTCGGAATAGCTTTTAATCCTTTTAAAACTCTTTGTTTTATGTTCATGTATTCAATGGCTATAATAAATTTTGTTGTGATGTCCACTAAATGGTAAACGAACAAAAAACGTAACCGACATTCTGTGAACAAATTACATTTACGAATTGATAGATACATTGTGTTTTTAAAACAGGAAAATTTCTGATAGACGATATAGTATATACATATACGATATATTATATACTTATGACGACGCTTGCAGCTGAAAGTAAGTATTGTACTTTTTGACGAAGCATGTGCTGATAACTCTATTTCTGTAATCTGACGAAGCATGTTGCGGATAATAACATGTACTTTTAGGTTAGGAATATTGTGTTCTTTTTTTATTTAATAAATTTTAACAAGTCCATTTAAAAGAGAATAGGGTGGTAAAATCGAAACAACTACTGAAGCGGTACGCAAAGGGAGGTTATATACATATGTTATGAATAGTGTGTATAAATAGTAAATCATTATACGTCCGAAGAATTGCAAACATACCAACATCTTTTTTTTTTACCTAAACCAATCGCTGGTAGCCTAAGGGCTATTCAACTACTCAAGAACTGATAGGTGAGGTCTCGAGTTCGATTTGAAAGAGTTTGCTAACACTAGCCCTAACAAGAGTAGTCCATCGTCAAATCTACCACCGGATTAGAATCGCGACACACAGAGAAAATCTCGTGAAAAACTCAATGGTTTGACGTGAAAGTCACATGTACACACAGCGTACTTTTACAGTAAACAACCTATCTTTGTCAGTTTATGTAAACTGACTATTTTTTTGGAAACTTTATTAAATTAATGATTGCCATAGTGCATTGTGAACCAATTGTTCAAATTCGAACCATTTGATTGAAAAAAGGTTTCATGCCAATTATTTTGTAGTGAAAACTAAAAATTTAATTTTTACTATGTCAATTAAAATAATTATTAATTGAATGACTATTACTTAATAATTCTTTATTTTAAAATTTAAATAAAATTTCCTCGTTCGACGTATGAAAGCGTGGACCTAAAATATCATAAGCCGTAACACCAGCCTATCTAATGAAATTTCCACAGTAATACAACATGCGTCTGAATGCATAAGTCAAATCTGAAGAGCTGTTTCAATATATATTATTATAAAACATATACAGCTGTTAGTCTGATCAGAGCAATTACAATGAAGTGGGAATGCATCTGCTACAATTAAAATGATACTTGACGTGTACTGAAAACTAAATTTTATTTGTTGCTACTATTAGATTGAAATAGTTTAACAAATAAAAAACGTGTGGCACTCGGGAACTGCCGCGGTAAAGCTATTGCATAGCATTTTTTATCAACTTATGCAATTATAATTAGACAATTATAATTTAATATTAAAATAAGACCACGCTGTATTAAACATTAATAAAAGCAAAACATTTACTGTCCCCATCACACTCATAAGCTAGACCGCGCGAGAGAGAGATGGGCAGACTTTTCATGATGCGCATGCAGTGTGACGTCACGCCACGCGCTCATTCACAAACACTACACAATCGCAACGTGTGAATGTTTTGAACGCGAGCTACATGGTAGGCGGAGTGAGGGGTGTTAGGTTTTTTTCGTTACGGAATTTCATGATTCGGTCGCCGCGCTCAAGGCCCGCAATAAAAGCTATGCAATAGCTTAAAGAACTCACAGACAATGAAACTACTGACATCAGAAAATTTTCGGCAATATTATATTATTTTGTGCAGTAGGTAAGCTATCAGGAACGATCGCATTTTATTTTGAATATATGTAATGTAGGTGGATCCTCCCATTTCAAGAGTTTAAGTAACAGCAACAACGGTTTTGTCCTATCTAATATAAAATGGCTACTGTTATTAAATCTAAATGAGTCGATTTCCGCCGTCTGTCGTCAGACGTGAGGCCATTGTTTATTTTCGCTTGACTTCTTGATGGAACTTGGAGACAATGGGAAAGAATAAACATATATTTAATACGACCCTTCTTTACTTCGTAATTACATATCTGAGTGTGTTGACCATGAGGGCTCCCTCTTCGTAATCTGTTACTGATGATGTCAACTATAAGAACTTGGTAGGAAAATTAATGTGATTTTAGTAATAACATTTTGTTTAAGTTGCTTATTTAAATATTATGTCGGACTCAATGTAATGGATCATGTATTTGCTTTGCGTGAGCTCAGGGGATCAAGAATAATTGTTCGTAAAAGTTTGTTTTATAATTAATAACTTGTTCTTGGAGAGATATGGAAGAGAGACCTTTTAGGGGCTAAAAATTGGATCAAGTAAATGAAAAATGAGATCGTGTTGAGCAACGAAGCGTGGAGAAGACTTATTTAGGTTTATTTTAATTCGAAATACACTTGCGTCATTGAGCGATGGAAGTTAAAGGTATTCCTGATTCACAGACGAGGTTCGAACCGGCACTTACCGTCAACTGTTTCACCCGGAGCAGCTCATCACTGGCAAAGAGGATGCTGCCAATAACTATGCCCGAGGACACTATACCATTGGCAAGGAGATCGTGGACGTAGTTTTGGACAGGATCAGGAAGCTGGCTGACCAATGCACAGGGCTTCAGGTAAGAATAATAGACCTCTTGGTGGCTCATAAGCTTATAGAAGATATGACTATGACCAATGGTAGGTAGCTCGTTACCGTCGCGGCTCATAAGCTTATAGAAGCTATGACCAAATGGTAGCTGGTTACCGTCGCTTCTTCTTCGTCGCTTTCTTCATTTCTGAAGGTCGTATCCCTGAAACTTGATCGTGCTCTGTCTCGTGAGCTGTTTAATCTCGTAGGTACCATTAATCCATGCTGATTGTGCCTGAATGCTCTAGAACCGTAACTAATTTTATATAGCTCATGCCATAGGCCATCAGATCAATAAAAAACCAGACGTTACTCTTAACGACGAATAAAAATCAACCTAAAGCTATGAAAATGATGTGTTTTTAAAACGGCTTGGTTTTCCCAAGGGTTTCCTCGTGTTTCACTCGTTCGGAGGTGGAACCGGCTCCGGATTCACATCACTTCTGATGGAGCGTCTCTCCGTTGACTACGGAAAGAAGTCCAAGCTTGAGTTTTCCATCTATCCTGCTCCACAGGTAAGTAATTTAAACTTAAAACTCGTATACATAAATTTCTCATTATTAGAATATTTTCAGAAAGACGTTTACGATATAACTTAATTGCTCTAAACAATTGATAGTTTAGTTAGTGCTTCGTTTGTAGACCGAGTTACCAATTGAAGTACCTACGTATTTTCTTCGAAAAGTTGATACTTACGTGCCAGATTTGAACACGTCTTTTGATATCTTATCCTTTAGGCCACGACGAATATAACTGTGACAATTTACGCTCAATAACTTATAATATTAATATCACGAGTATTTAGAGGATTTTTAGTTAATATCTATGTGCTAAGTAAATAATGTTTACGTAGTGTATCGATAGGCGGATCTTAAATCATACATCATAATTTGGACTTGTTACTCAAATATTGTTATGCATTTTTTCCTAGGTGTCCACAGCGGTGGTAGAACCTTACAACTCGATCCTGACCACCCACACCACCCTCGAGCACTCGGACTGCGCGTTCATGGTGGACAATGAAGCCATCTACGACATCTGCAGACGCAACTTGGACATCGAGAGGCCTACATACACTAACCTGAACAGACTTATTGGACAGGTGAGCATTGTGCACCCGTCGCTTGCGACGAAGGGCTCGTCGAGTAAATTAACCCTCAGACACAGCCCACTGAGTTTCTCGCCGGATCTTCTCAGTGGGTCGCGTTTCCGATCCGGTGGTAGATTCTACTAAGCACTGCTCTTGCTAGGGTTCGAGTTAGCAACGTCGTCAGGCTTGAGCCCCGTGAGCTCACCTACTAGTTAAGGTTACGCTGAAATAGCTTCACAAGCCATTCCGCTTAGGTAGGAAAAAAAAAAGTGAGCATTGTGAAAAACGATTTACCTACTTTCTCATTTATTGTATTGTCAATGGAAATTGGTTTAAGTTGCGACAAGTTTTAATGCCGGGCTATCCTCCTCTCTGAGTCGCATTCCTCCTATCTGAGAGTCGTGATCATCTCCTCCCATTTTCCTTCTCTGGATGATGTTTCGCCATCTTCTATTCTCGGATTATGCTAGGTAGGCTATATCGCACCAATAATAGTTGTGTGCATATTAAATAAAAATTACGATTGAACCTTGTGTTGATTATTATCATCTTATTGTTGCCGACTTGTATATACTCCACAATAAATAAACAATAAAAGACGTGCGTTTTCTGTGATATATCTGTAAGAAAACATTGAAGGCCCTTATTCTCTTTTAAAATTAATATAAAAATTTATACAGTGTTATTCACTGAAGTATATAGGTGTATGGTATTATTACACTATATAAAACTAAACTTTCTTTTCACTGAAGGACAGACAGGTAAATGATTTCGTCTAAGATTTTTTTTTTTAAACTAAAGAGTTTTAAAGGTTTTAAATTATAAAGGTTTTTGTTTACATGTATTCTATAACGACTAATGGAGTGATGATAACTAATAAATCGTCGAACAGATCGTGTCTTCAATAACCGCTTCGCTTCGCTTCGACGGTGCGCTGAACGTGGACCTGACGGAGTTCCAGACGAACCTGGTGCCGTACCCGCGCATCCACTTCCCGCTCGCCACGTACGCGCCCGTCATCTCCGCGGAGAAGGCCTACCACGAGCAGCTGACGGTCGCCGAGATCACCAACGCGTGCTTCGAGCCCGCCAACCAGGTGCTCTGTCCGCTGACTTTCTCGCCGGATCTTCTCAGCGCGTCGCGTTTCCCGTCCGGTGGTAGATTCTACGAGGCACTGCTCTTGCCAGGGCCAGTGTAAGCAACACTCCGGTTTGAGCCCCGTGAGCTCACCTGCACGCTAGAGTGACGCTTGGCATTGCTGAAGTCCATGGGCGACGGTAACCACTCACCATCAGGTGGGTCGTATGCTCGTCTGCCTACAAATGCAATAACAAAAGAAAAGAAAAAACTGATGATAGAAAAAAAAGTAATTAATGTATAAAGCAACCGATTTCCAAATATGTTTGATAAAATGAACCACTAAACAAAGTTGTAAGACGGCCTCACAAAAGTATTATTCTAAATTACTATACGTTCATTGAATAACTGTTAAGAAAAATATAATGTTTTAAATAATTTTTATAAGTTTGTGGTTGATCTAATTTTTCAGATGGTGAAATGTGACCCGCGTCATGGAAAATACATGGCTTGTTGTATGCTGTACAGGTAGGTTGTAATTTAAATTCAACTATACAGCTATTTGTCTAACAGATTGACAAGTAAATAGGTTACTTAAAGATACGTTTTGCTCAGATTTTTAATAGGTACTCTTCGTTAAATAAATACCATAAACAATAAAATACACGTTGATGAAATAAATACTATTATACAATTTTAATAGAATTATCTAAAAAGATTGCGATACAAAAGTACGTACCGTTAAAACATTATGAGAAAAATGATGCCTTGAATTAGAATTCACTGTGAATAAGTTCAGTGATTCTAGGTAGTACGAATGAGCCAGTCAGGTCAGAGGTCAGCTAATAAGAAATACATATATCGCACCCAATCAGCGAAAAAAAGCTTTTGTTAAAATAAATCGCAAAAAATCATCTGCCGAATTTAGTCTGGGATTTGTTCTCTAACGGCACCCATGAGGTTTCATTTCAATTATAATATTCCAGAGGAGACGTTGTGCCGAAGGACGTGAATGCGGCTATCGCAACCATCAAAACCAAGAGAACCATCCAGTTCGTGGACTGGTGCCCAACTGGTTTCAAGGTACCTAGTCGATTGGCGTTATCTTGTCAAATATTTAATTCTATCTACTGATCGCTCTTTGGATTCTTTACCAATATTAATATCTAATACGACAGTAGGACGTTTAATTGGTCTTTATTTCTGTTACGAAGCCATGCATTTAGACTGGAAGAGTGGGACAGCCGATGTAGACCATTATTTGAGACTCCGACCTCTGTCTTAAGATGTGTGGCTGCATTTACTGTCTCCAAGTTCCAGTTGTTACTTCAAGCGAGCTGGCTCATGACCGTCTGTGCAGACGGGGCAATGACATTAACATTAAATCAAAATAAACGTTATTTCGTTTGTTTCTGGCGCAAAGCGCTCGGCTTTGTAAAGAACGGAGACTTCAAGTATTCTTTAGGTTGGGCGGCTATTTATATGTAATTGCGTCTATGAGCTTTCTTAATGAATAAAAAGGAAGTAAATGAGGCCGTCGTAGCAAATGACTGTAAAGGGAAGATCGTCCACCAAGCAGGTAGACCGACGAGCCGAATGTTTTTGTGGTCCTTAGAACTTGGAAAGATCTCTTGTAATTGTTAAACGGTGATTTAGATTTTGGTCGATGGATACCGCAACTGAACTTAGGCGCAAACGTATAGGTAACATCGGAGCAGCATTAACTTGAAATCAATTTGTCAATAACACTAACGAATTTGTAAAGGAAGTGTGAAAGTGGCTCCGGTAATTAACAAATTAAAGAGCGGGCGGTTAGCGTTGTATGAGCATGTGATGCGTAGACAGGAGATGCATGTGACTAGGAGATGTATGGAAATGGTAGTGCAAGGTAGAGGGGGAAGAGGTCGACCGAAGAAGACATGGATGGAGTGTGTGAATGACGATATAAAAGAGAGAGGAGTGAGTGTTGAGCTGACGGTTGATAGAAGAGAATGGAAGAGAAAAATTAGCTGTGCCGACCCCATCTAGTGGCTTAAAGTTCAGAAAAAGAATTTAGACTAAAGAATTTGTATTTCCAAGGTGGGTATCAATTACCAACCCCCAACGGTGGTGCCGGGCGGAGACCTCGCGAAGGTGCAACGCGCCGTGTGCATGTTGTCCAACACAACCGCTATCGCTGAGGCGTGGGCCAGGTAATATAATTAATTAAGCTTTTGTTGCCGACTATAAACATAAAACAGCTGTCAAGGCTTTAATAAACAAGGATTCCACATGAACCACACGTTGAAACATTAGGTCAAAAACGCAATGTGTTGAAATGTGCTGGGGATCTGACCAGCAATCCATCCTTCCATAAGCAACTATACAAATGTATAGATTTGACGATTTCATTATTATTATACAATGCTGTTCCTTCATCGCATCGTTCGTGATAAGTGCGAAATACGTATTTCATTAGATATTTTATTACTTGCATAGGTACACGAGTTTTGCCAATTTACTACCTACCATTCCAAAGACAGATTGACATTAGTTGCTTAAACTGCTATTGCAACAGGACATGAATAATTAATGACTTTCCAACTACAAATTATATTCCAGGTTGGACCACAAGTTCGACTTGATGTACGCTAAGCGCGCATTCGTGCACTGGTACGTGGGTGAGGGTATGGAGGAGGGGGAGTTCTCCGAAGCCCGCGAGGACTTGGCAGCTCTAGAGAAGGATTACGAGGAAGTAGGCGTGGACTCCACTGAAGGGGAGTTGGACGAAGAAAATGAATACTAAAGCGGGATGAAGAACAGTCGACGTGTCCTCGGCCGAAAGGAAATAAATTCATATCGATACTTGAAATCGACTGTTTAAATTAACGATTGTGATTTTTTTCTTTACAATTCCAAATCGATATGGTTTTATTAAAAATCGAATACGTTTCATGAATCGAATTATCGATTAAAGTTTAGGTATTAACAACATCGTGATCACTAACATATTATTTTTTAATCGTTATTTCGGATACCGTCGGCCGTTCTTTAGTAATGATCAATTCTACGTAACGTTTTGTCAATTTAAAAACATAAGTTTTAACCGATATTTTTGTATGTAAGTTTGAATGTGTGCGTAATAGTGCAAATATTAAATTATCGAATCATCATCTGGATCTCTGGAGAATTCGGCGTTATTTGCATTTATTAATTTTTACATGTACATTTAAAACGCATCGTGATAATAAAATAATCCTTTACGGAAATTAAGATTAGAATATTATAACTTGTTAATTAAGCTAATTTATTTGGAACATATTTTTTTTTTGCTTCTCAAATATTTGTAACTGTGTGCGAGATAATTTTGTAATAATGGTTTTAATGCACAATAAAATTTTACACGAGAATAGTTTTTTTTCTTTTTGTATTTCCGTACATGTTGGCGCACTCACGGCGCGTACATTCTTAAGTGACTACCATAACTCGCGGACGCCGCGGCAAATGAGCTAGAAGTCACACCTTTTTTTTTCTTCCTATCTAAGCGGATGGCCTTGAGAGGACATTTCAACAAGTAGGTGAGCTCACGGGGCTCAATACTGACGACGTTGCTAATACTAACCCTATCACCGGATCGGAAACGCGACCACCTCAGTGGGTTGTGCGCGCCCGTTGCAATAGTGGCTCTCTTATACAACTAGCTGCTCGCCAGCTAGCTGCAGCCAGCGGCCTCGCTCGCGTGCTCAAGGAAAAGTGATGACGTTTTTTTTTTTAAGATAAGTGTGGCCTACGTCACTATCCGGAGCAAATACTATATACTAGAGGTCCCGCAGTAGTCGAAATTCGACTATAATTAATTGGAATTGTAAGTTTGTACACTATTATGATTGTATTTTATACTTCTATATTCACAAATTTCGCCAAGACTACACTATAAAAAATATTAATAAAGACAAACAATATTTAATCTATTCTCAATTTGACAACAGACGTCAAGAACAAAAGTTTGACAATAAATAGGTAGTATGCATGTTGTGTGCGTTAAATACATGGTATGTAGTGTGTGTAATGTTTTCTTTATTGATTTAATGTATCTTTTATGCATTATTTTAAAAAAATATTAGCATTGTGCACTTCTTGTCTATATTCTCTAAAAGTGTGGAAAATTTCATACTCCTCCGTCCGCGCAATTTTCGTAAAAAGGGATACAAAGTTTTTGCTTCACGTATTAATATATAGATTTTGTTAAATCATGTCAATCTGTAGCTTTGTATCGACGTGATAGAAGGACAAACAAACGTACTTTCACATTTATAATATTAATTATGACTATGGATAATTCTAATTGAAATGTAACTGATTAGCGACAAGAACAGTCGGTCCCGTGCACCCAGCCGGGCAGGACGCTCTGACTACTGTGTGCTTAGTGCGAGTATTTTAACGTTCTCGATAGCGTAAAAGTTAACTAATATTCGTATGCAATTGAAACAGCGCCCCTAGCGGCAAACGTTCCAACTCCATTCAAATTTGAGTTAACTTTTACGCTATCGAGAACGTTAAAAAACTCGCAATAAGCACACTGTACTTATGTGTCTCGACAGACGAACAAACCGGGTCATCGCGCACAGTAGCGAGCCCCTGGACCGCTGCGATCCCACTGTTAGCCTCAGATATATTTAAAAAAAAGACAACTCTTTTCAATAATTTAATTAAGTAAAATCTTTGTTCCACATTTACACTTACTATACAATAATAGACATTCACTACGTACACTTTCTTAGTCAATTTGTTGTTTCATAAAACTATTTAAAGCGCATTAAAATAAATAAAATGTATATTATTTGTATATAATTAAATGCATTTGTCACTTGTAAATTCGGTATATTCATTGAAAACCGTGAAGCAAAAACGATTAGTTTTCACTCCCACTTTCCATATATTAAAAGCAAATAAAATTATAATTTAAGACATTCACAATTATTTCTCGGCTAAAATAAAGCTTATTTAAAAAAAAAATGTCAAGTTCTCAAATAAATTCGTGTTAAAACTTCTTTGTTGATTCCCCACTTGTTGTACAGTAAAAGCACCTTATTCGCGCTTCCTTCATTCGCGGATTAAAAAAATGCGACCCAATTCCTATATTCGCGGCTAAAAATTTCTTTATTCGCGGATCTAATAAGTACATACATATTAATAAATGGATTAATAAAAAAAGTAAAATATATCTTATTACAATCTTGAATAAAGTATGTTGTTGATTTGATATGTTGATGATATCGCCGAGTGAGCCGGCTTCACCGCGAACGTTATTTTTGAGAATATAAACAAACAGAATGAAAGAAATCTTATTACACAATGAATAAAGTATCTTTTCAAATAATGCTGCAATTGCAATACAATGCAATTTTCTATGGTAAAAACTAAAAGCCGCTTTGCGTGTTTTATCGTTTCGTCTTTCACATTCGTTACAAAAATAGTGATGTGAGTCTCTTCCGCTCTTTTACTAATTTATAATGTCAACTAAACAAACTGAGAACCGAGTTTCAACACGAAGTAAACCTGTGTTGCCGCTTAAACTGAAAATATAAGTTTTTTTGTCACCTAGGAACGTATACCCTATAATCCCATAAACATTACCATTCCGTATTCACTGTATTCGCGGCATATTTATGGAACATATACGCCGCGATTAAAGAGGTTTTACTGTATAACTAAATTTATTTAATAGTTTTGTAACAAGGTGTCGAGATTTTTCGACGTTGCACAAAATATATGGCGGCGGGCTCGCGGGGGTAGGGAGGTTGGGGGGGCGCTCGCTAGTTGGACTTGGCTTTGGCGGGGTCGCGCTCGGGCAGCACGCAGTTGCGCGGGAACCAGCCCCGCGGCCCCCGCGCCCCGCCCTCGCCCCCGCCGGCGCCCGCCAGCCGCTCGCCGAACAGCCAGTGGCGGCGGTGGCGCGTGGCCCGCAGCGCGTCGCCCCGCGCCAGCGGCAGGCGCGGCTCGTCCGTGCAGGGCGGCGCCAGCGCGGCGCGGGGGTGCTGCGCTAGCGGACACCAGCGCCCGGAGTAGGCCGCGCGGCACACGTACAGGCGCGCCCGCACGCGCTTGTCCGCCTTCTGCGCCTGCTGCTCGCGCTGCCAGCCAGTGACGGTTATTTTTTATTGCTTAGATGGGTGGATGAGCTCACAGCCAACCTGGTGTTAAGTGGTTACTGGAGCCCATAGACATCTACAACGTAAATGCGTCGCCCACCTTGAGATATAAGTTCTAAGGTCTCAAGTATAATTATAACAGCTACCCCACGCTTCAAACCGAAACGCATTTTTTTTATTGCCCTTTTAGGCAGACGATCGCACGGCCCACCCGATAGTGAGTGGTTACCGTCGCCCATGGACTTCAGCAATGCCAGGGGTAAAGCCAAGCCGCTGCCTACAAAGCTGCATTACTGCTTCACAACAAAAACAGACGGGGTGGTGGTACCTACCCGCGCGGATACACAAGAGATCCTACCTCCAGTAATACCAGTTTATAGCACTACTGACCTAAGCTATCCACCTACGCACGACGGCACGTCTGATATGAAACTAGGTGTTGCTGCTTCTACAGCCCCCGAGGCGCCGGCGACCACTTACCCATGGACCATCGGCTCATATATTTATTGAACGGCTGTAAAAGCTTATTAAATGCTATTGAATTCGGCTGCTATCCCTAGTTCACTGGCTATCCCCATATGATAACTATTCGCTTTTTACTTCACCAGACAATGAAAGTTTTTACCAATACAAATATCTCTAGATAAACCTTCTTCCAGACGACCCCCAACCTGCCTGCAGTACATATGGTACAGTTATTACTAAATCTGACCCAGTGCCCTACCATGCCTAATTATAACCTCGTTGAACACTTACGGTCAGATCATACTGGCCACAGCCGTCCTTCAAGGGCCACCGGATTCCATCCCCTCTACTCCGGGACAGCACCGAAGCTATATTCCTCTTCCAGCCCACGTCGTAAGGGAAGACGAACGGAGGCAGACCCTGTTCTTCTCGTCTACCTGCAGCTTTTTCCATGATCCAGTCCTCGATCGTAGTCTGATTACGAAGTATGCCTCTAATCTGAAATGAAAAAATACTGAAGACATTGTCGTTGTCCACAAACAACGGTGATCCACTCACCAAGAGATGAGCCGAATGCTCATGCACCCTCGAAAGTATCTCTTCAAAGGCAGAGAACTACCTACATTAGGACAGCATTTCAATTTGTGAATAAGTCTGGTAAAGTTTGAATTTATCTGTTATAGACAATGATAAGTATGCTCATTGATAAGATTATATAATTAACACTAATAACCTGAGTTAACATTTAAGGCGTTACCTACTTCATAATGACTTACATCTTCATCTTTTGTTAATTACATTTAAATTATATAATAAAGTACCTAGGTAATTATTGTGATATTACATAAAAAATTTACTACATTAACGTAATTCCTTCATTTTGGAAGTCTTTGTGAATGTATCAGGTACATATACCCTTGAATAAAATACTATACATACAGAACTTTCTCTCTGGCACAATCGTATATATAAATACCAATACCTCAGGCATCTTATTTAGATGTTTGGAAGTTTAAAAATATGTAACTACGTATTTTTAATGTGTATGTATTTATAAATTGTAAATTATACACGTACCTGCAAATAAAGTAATGTACCAACAGCCAGTACCACACCAACAGCCATCCCTATTGAGAGTAGGGTCAACAGTAAAGTGGTCAAAGTGACGTAGATCATGGGCTCGTCACCGAAGCCGTGGTGGATGTACCATATCCGATTTATCGCATGATACATACAAATGGATAATACCTGTTAAGATATTTATTAAACACAAATTACGAAGAACTTTCGAAAGTCCATGGGCAACACTTTGTATTGTAAATTAAGGTTAGTCAAAACTATTTATTCTAAGTTTATTGAAATTTAATTTTGTAATTACTTCTATTGTATTGAAAAATAAATGCTATTCTTTAGTGAGTGCATAGTAGGGATGAATTGTGCAATTCTTTTGAAGAATAATAATTGTACATCAACATTTTCTAAGTTAATGGAATGATACTTGATGCGATGGCATGTTAACCACAATGTGATAAAAGTACCTGAAAATAATATTTATGAAACCCAAGTACTATTAACTATAATTATAGGAAACCACTTACGACAGAGGCATGGAAGCATCCAAGAACTGCAAACATTAGAAAAGTAGTGAAATACCCGTGGTTGGCGTGACCAACGCAACAATTTATCCACGGGCAGTGATGGTCCATCTTCAAAACGCACAAACCACCTGTACAAATTTTCATAAACCTTACATTATTATTCCAGATTATTCTTATAGTTTTGTATTAAAAATGAAAAGGAGACTGGAATCCAGTAGAACACATTGTAGCCTGCACGATCAGGTCCTAGAAGTTGACGTCCAATCATTAGAATAACCATTACAGGAGCTTCACTTATATTGGAAAGTCACCTTGTCTCATAATTGACACCAACAAAATCATATCAGTGGGTGCGTTAATAATTTTTTTTTGTGATTTCAATGTCACTTGATTTGTGTATGTTAGAACTTACATTTCCTACAGTGGTGTGACCGTGGAGCCTTGTAACCTTTACAAACTGTGCAAAATTGTAGATATTGGGCATCCTCTTCTTTGTCCTGGAAACATTAAAATGAGTTTGATTAGAATCAATCATGTGCAGAATCTAAATGCGGTAGTAAAACCACTGGAACGAAGGTAGACTGATTTGTCTGCTCGAAACATCCTACCTGCAGTCTTCAATCTACCTGTGATCATGGCTCTTGTGACACAAGGTGAGAATATTGGAAACTCATTACATGTGAAAATCATGGTAAGAGCACATTACAGAAGTGTCTGTTATATAGATCGCGAAAAGTGAAAAGAGCACCATAAGATTAACAGTCTATACTTACAGGTTGCCATCCCAAAGGCACGAACCCAGGTCCCTCAAGTAATGATTGCAAGAAATAATACAATGTGCCAGCAGCAAATGACAGGAACATTGCTGCATGAAGCGATGCATAGAATGAAGTTTGAGGGGGCCACCACATTCCCAGCATGTGGACCATGGCCCATGTTATTAATTTTATTATACCTGAAAGTTATAGAGAATTCAAAACATTGACCTTTTGCTATGACAAGTGACCGTTAAAGGATAGGTTTTAATCAGAAATATGCAACTACGTTTTTCAATTAAATCTCAGGTTTTATTTTTTCTACTACTTTTACTAACTCTATTGAGGCAAGATGACATTATTTTTCAAAGTTTTATGATTTGCTGTCTTCTGAGCAGTAATTAATCTGCATCAGTATCCTCTTCCTTACTAACTTTAGTTCTCTCCTAATTCTTATCATAAATATTAGTTGAATGTTGTGAACCCACATGGACCTGTATGCAAGTTTTGCCTATTTTTACAGCGAAATGACAAAATTGAGGATTCGACCTAATGAAGGTAGCGGCATCCAGAATATGGTGCACCTAGGATCCAGAAACCGCTAAACATTACTTCATGAACTGTGGGATCATCTGATCGTTGGCTCATTTACGCTATTAAAATGATGTTTGTGACCGGTCAAAGTAGCAGTTTGGTTATTTTCTAACTAGTTGGCACGTACAAAATCTATTAAATGTAAAGAAAACATATTTACGTACCTAAAACCGATATGGGACCCCAGTGCAATAATCTTCGAAACGGAGAGAGAACCATTGTTTTCCAATATGAGTTCGGGTTCGATTAATTTACTTACAGAATGATTAAAAGAGCGGGATTCATTAATAAATCATTTTTGATTTTTTTCTATTTTTACTATGCTTATACGTATACATCATTTAATTTACAGTATATTTGATACAAGAAGTCGAGTTCTAATGATTCTGAATCAGGAAAAATATTGTATTACCACTTTCCACAAAAATAACAACAATAAGTATGTACTTATCGTACCTACCTACACTTAAGCTACACATTAAAAATATTAAAATCAACGAAGTGTCATACTTCAAGTTGTCAGCTGTCTCAACCCCAATTTTTTTAAAGGGATTTTATGACCTGGTAACGAAGATCTTTAGGTCAAGTCTTATTTTCATTTTAATGAAAACTTTTTATATGAAAATTACTGTTATAAAGTGAAATGAGATGATATGAAATGATAAGATATGGGATGAAATAAAGTTGATTAATATGAAACATGGCATGAAATGAAATAAAAACGAAATGAAATGCAATGAAAACGAAATGAAATGATGTTGTACGGCTATATTTGAGGGGACTGGTTTCTGTAGGTTGAGGGATTATTTATAAACACTTTGCTTTATTATAATTATATTGCAAATACTTTGTACACTATTACACCATTATAATATTTTATATTTTTATAAAACTCTTAGATGTTGCTCTGACCGTGTCTAGATGAGAAGTCATTGTCTTCACTGACGAGAAGACAATTATTTGTTTTAAACATTTAAAATAATGTCAATATTCGAAATCTGTAACCTTACATGTGTCAAGTGTTGCCTGCCAGTAAGGCATCTCATTTGTTGGAGTATGAATATGAACGAGATGATATGGGATGAAATATAATCTCAGTAAGATGGTGGTCATTTACTAAAACTTTTTCAGTGGACTTTTTGGAGGATCCCGAGAAGTTACATTCAGCGTCTTTGTTTCATTTTCCTACATTTGTGCACTTTCACAGATACTAAACAGTTAGTAAACTACCGTTAACATTTAAACCTGAAGAAACACTTAATAGACAAAATAAAACAAATCACACAGCCCCACTCCTCGCGTTCCCGCCAAAATTCCCACAAATTATTAAATTAAATTAATGAAGGATTTTAGGGCAAAAATTCAACCAACAAAGTTTTTTTTATATATTATTACTTCATAGGAAAATCGAATCACATGAAACATAAGATTTTTTTATTAGTTTATGGAGATTATCGTAAATTATTACTAAGTAGTGTCAGGTTTTCTCAACTAATATGTTAAAAAGTTTAAATTTCTAAAAATGTACGACTAAGACCCAGATAAAGCCAAGGCGGCGTAGTCCTTAAGGCAGTCGCAGCTTTATTTACTCGAATAACAAAAATTTCATTGTCACTAGTCACATTTTTATAAGTGAAGTTGAGAGTAAAATTTTCGGTAGGCAGCGGCTTGGTTCTACCCCTAGCATTGCTGAACTCCATGGGCAACGGTAACCGCTCACCATCAGGTATGCTCGTCTGCCTACAAGGGCAATAAAAAAAATTACTCGCTTACAAATTCGTTACGGCTAGAGAGAAAAGACACAATTTAAGAAGAGCGAGAGTGAGAAAATGGAGGTCATCGCACCACCTTGGCTAGGTGGTGCAATGACCTCCGCACGGTGGCCGGCAAGAAGTGGATGAGGAGAGCCGCAGACCGGGCTCAGTGGTGTGGATTGGGAGAGGCCTATGTCCAGCAGTGGACGACTGTGGGCTGTTGATGATGATGATGATGATGAGAGTGAGAAAACAGACAGAACGTCTCGCGAACCACTCGACTCAGCCTCGGCCATTACATGGCTTGTTATTGGTTTCCCATTGCTCCTGTAGATTGCAGAAGCATATTAACTATCTTAAATTTTATTTTTAATGAAGGCTTTAGAAAATAAATATTTTTCTAAATATCATTTAAAATATATATGGTGCAGAGGTCGTTTCTCTTAACACAGCGTTACAAGAGAAATTTAATTCAAGGATGAAAAATGAAGAAAACCACAATACTACACACCCCAAAAGAAGTTTCACTTCTTTCGCGTGCACCAAGTTGTACACGCACCATTTTTTTATTTATAATAATATGCATTCGATTTTTTTATTATTCTGTTGGTGCCAACGTCGATTAAATAAAATTTTCAGTTCCCATTTATAAAACATACTCCGCCACTACATTTCCGATCCTGCGGAAAGAATGGAAAGCAGTCAACGTCGCCCCAAACACGTCATTTCGGATCCTCCTGATCCACTAACGGTGCTTTTAGGTACCTCAAGCACCGGTCATCGTTCTCGTGGAGCCCGGGCTCGGCGAGTTGACACAGCCCACTGAGTTTCTCACCTGATCTTCTCAGTGGGTCGCGTTTCCGATCCGGTGGTAGATTCTGCGAAGCACGGTTCTTGCTAGGGTTCGTGTTAGCAACGTCGTCAGGTTTGAGCCCCGTAAGCTCACTTACTAGTAAAGGTTCCGCTGACATAGCCTCTCAAGGCTATCAGCTTAGGTAGGAAAAAAAAAGAATACTCTGCCACTGTGAAAATAAATAAAATGATTTCGAGCGGCATGAAAAAAATTTAATCTGAAACTGTACTGAACTAGGATCAAATGAAATGAATTAATGTCAGTGTTCAGCAACTTTCTGCCATTTTCTCACATTTATAAACTTTTACGTGGTAATCGGTAAATAATGATCTATGATTATTACAAGTTTAAGCCTGAACAAGCACTACATAATTTAAAACCATAATACGGATTAATCACAACTTTAGTTTTTGAAAATTTTATCTTATAAAAAAGTGCGAATTTAAAAATGGTAAAAGTAATAATTATAATTTAGTCGACCCGCGAAAAACGAAGGAAATATGTACTAAAGCAACAAATTTAAACTTCGCTCCTTGTGTTCCCGCCAAACAAGTCGTGTTTTTTTCGACCGTTAAAATGTTACCTATATTAGCTCTAACTTAGAACAACTTTTTAGCAGAATTTTTTTGTTAACATGTCATCACCATAATTTTAAAAAGTAAATTAAATTGTGAATGTTATGATTTTTTCTTTCTAGCCTGAGTTTTGAGTCTCTACGCATTAAAAAAAATATGTAACTCTATAAAGAGTTTTTACCCTTAAATATGTTTCTGAAAATTTCATAGTATTTTAGCTCAAACTATGGCAATGTGTGCTACCACGTCACGCAAGCAGTTGTCGTTGTCACACCGCGATATTTTTGTGGCCGTAGGGTGTGTGCATTCTTTATGTGTGTTGTGCTACTTATGTGGATTATTAGGTGATATTCTTGTTTATACCGGGTAAGTACTGAAAAGCCATCAATCTGGTTATAAACAATAAATCTTAATATTATTAATTTGAAATGGAAGTATTCGTGATGACTATATTATTAAGCTTATCCGCTGTGGCATACCCGGTGACTACTTGATATTGTCATAGCGCGAATATGATTATTTAGTGGAAAATCTCGTAATCTTGCTGGTAATACGTAATATAGTAGCGACAGCCTAAAGTTTATCAGCTTAAAATATTGTTAAAAGTTAGTGAAGAGCGCGAAAACAATTCCCCAAATCCAATTCAACTTTAAGCAATTTACAAGATAACACTATTTTATGTCTCGTTTTCGTATTTGCAGATAGTGATCCATAGCCAACATGCCGAAATCAGTGAGTACATCTTATTAATTCAATTAATGTTACGAAACAGCACACCGAGTTGTCATTGATTATGCAAACATCCAGTTAAGTTTGAATTTCAATATTATGAAAAACCTATGAATTAATCTTTTATGAGACAGCAAATTCTATAACAAATTGTACATGAATCGAAAGACTTAAAGTAATTAGAGAAATGTATAAGGCGTTTTTAATTCAAACTTAAAATGTACCACGTACAATTGTATGCCAAATAATTAATTCTGTAATAATTATAAAATTGTAAAAATATAATATACTACTATACTATACTACTACTACATAAACTGTTTCATGATATTAGAATAACAATTTTAAAAGTGTCACCTACAAAAACACATTAAACTAAGACATCTCATTTTTATTGAAATTGTAATCAGATACTCTATAATAAAGATAAGTTCTACATTAAACTTTAGATGTTGAAATCGACCAGTACAATTTTTATATGTAATGGCACATTGTGACACATTTGAGCATATGAGTCATCATAAATAACAACAGGTCACAAGAGTTAATAAATTAAAGGCACCCATGAGAGGGTGCCACTTAAAACTAGTTAAAGTTATTACTAATTATTACCAAACCAATAAAGTAATTGAACTTAAAGAGGGATTCATAAAAAACTGAGTTTAAAATAATTTCTAATTTCATTTTTCTCATACAAAGTTTTGTTGAGGATGTTGTTTTGAGGATGAGAGAGGAAGAGAGACTCCTCAATTTTTCATCAGACCATTTAAATTTAAACAGATGCAAAATATTTCTACATATATTTGCCAAAATTTGAATTCTATGTTCCTTGGAAGAAGTATGGCTTTGGACGTTTTTATGTTGCCAAACAATTTAAGCATTTATATTTTTACCATTTGTCTGATACTTCCAAAACAAGAACATAATTCTGTATATTGTTATGACTGAATTGGAATATACAAAAATGCTATCTGATAATAGTCTATGCTATTTTACCTATAGAGGCATCTACTATATAGAACCTGTTTGCATGTGGTAAACCTCTTTTTATTGCTCTCAATAGAAAAGGCCCATAATGTATTTGAATCTTGAACAAAATGAACTGGAGTTTTATCGCAGCTGCCTCAAAAAATATATCTTGTTGTTGCACCTATGAACCTACCTAGCCATGATGAATATAAAGTTGAAAGACTGTTCTCACTAGAAGCAGCACAGCAGATTAATTAAATACAGATTAAAAAAAAGGTATATGTTCCTCACAAGTAACAACTTATATGTTTCTTACCATATTGTATGGTCTCTCCAACCAATATCTTTGATAATCTGAAACCCAAGATACAGTAAACGTCTTATCAAAAATATATCTATTCATGAAAAATACCAATATTTATATGTTTTTTAGTGTGAGCTAGGTTATTTTTTGAATGAACTCTGTCCCAATTTATACTAAACTCTAGAATAGTTACTTAAATTTTTTTCCATAAAAAATTTATGACTATTGCTGAAAATTTCACATGCGCTGCTAATTGAATCATTTTGTATTTAAATTTTAAATTTCAAGTTCGATCCACTTTTAAATTTATTATTTGAATACTGATTAACATTAAGAACTAAAGATTAAGAAATTGTATCGTGTGTGTTGACAATTGTAAAAAATGAACATTAAAAATTCTTATATTTTCAGATTCTCAATTACATAACCCATGCTCTAGATCTTGGATCAAATGATAATAGTTTGGTTAGTTGATTCTAAGTTTTGCTTGTAATTGGAATGTAGAATTTTACATACAACAATGATTAATGTAGTGTTTGTTAAAGATTGTGGTCCAAGTAATATATTACGTTTGATTACCTATAGTTTGATGTGTTTTTTTAAGTACGTTGATCCATTTTGATTATTATTTCAGTGCTAGTTAATAAATTGTTTTATCCTATGTGATTTGTGTGAGAATATTTTGCCTGATATCCAATTTTAATCTGTTATTTATGTATGTGGCTAGTTTCGAGTCAATTTTGTACTTGTAGCTACGGGTGCTCTGTGATTTTTCATCAGTGTTGTCAGATTTGCTATATTTATTTTTAAATCAACACTTTAATATTTCTATTTACTTTCAGGGGTAGAATTTAAAGAAATCCTTCCTTTTTGCATTTCTAGGGAATTAAATTAAGAATTAGGTAAAATTAGTAATTAAACTCCAGTTATTAAAGTACCCTCACACTGTGAGGCCCACAGTGTGCTTATCCCTATCATAAAACCCTATCATAAAATAAGTCCATAAGCAATCGTAAAATATATTTGTGTGCCCTATGCCTATTGATAATTTTATTAAATTTCATAACCAATGCATGCTGAATTATGCATTTAATGTATTGTGTAATATGTAAATAGTGTAGTCAATATGTTATGTGTGTCAAAGGAAGGAAGCAAGAAAGTGGGACACACTTATCTAGTTAGCGAGCATTATACTATGTCTATAGTACAAGTTAGTTTGTATATTCCTAAGTTCTATGTTTGTTGATTAAATATATATAACCAGAATTCCGAACAGTTCTTAGAACACTCGTGAGTGAGCTTGGCCTAATGTTCATAAATGATAGATAAATTGAGTTTTAAGAAACGGTACCGTCCTCCGGCTTCCAGGTGCTAGGTAGGTACCAGGTAAGTACCAGGCTCCTATCTAAATAAATGGTTAGAAGGGCAATCCACGTCGCGGTCTATGGTCTCCGGTAATCGCTTAACATCAGATGAGCCGTAATCCCGTTTGTCCATAGAGCTATTATAATAAAACCAAAACCATTTTTAAAGTGAATGAAATATACTAAAAGTAAATTTTACAACAACGTTATTTAATAGCACTAAATGTTGATAACGTATCAGGGAAAAACCGGTTAGTCGATTGATGTCTGTTCTTCAATTCAACCCGGTTTTTATTTTACATTTTAAAACTTTTCTAATACAAAATTCCTAATGTTGTTTCCATGACAGATCGTCATGAGTATTTACCTGATTAGGCAATGCTAAAGTGGGTTATTATTTATTAGCGTGTGTATACATGTGTATATTGTGTTCCCTCGTGTGGCTTCTAGACTATACGCCATTTAATGCGTATACATTGGGTCAATAAATCGAATTCCAAACAGTCGGTCCTCTCCGATTTTTTCCCCCTATAAATTCGGTGGTAGCCTAAGAGAGAATCTGCTAACTCTAGCCCTAGCAAGAGCAGTGCTTCGCAGAACCTATCACCGGATCGGAATCGCGGCCCACTAAAAAATCCGGCGAGAAACTCAGTGGGCTGTCTATGGGTTAGTTCGCTCGGACGGCGACCGGTGCTTGAGAGTCCCAAAAGCATCAGAATGAATCCGGGGGATCCGACAAGACATGTTTCGGAAGACGGCGACTTTGCCTTGCCCCGTCGCAGTCGGGTAATTAGCGGCGGCCAGGATAAGAGGGCGTATACATTGTGTCAATAAACCGAAATTAACGAACTTCAAACAATCGGTCCTCTCCGAATTTAGTCCTTTGAGCTTCATCTTGTTATTGCGAACACAGACAAAGCAGGCAGGCATTTAGTGCATATTTATACAACAATACGTTCCTAAATCTGTGATAAAAAAATGCAGTTGTTTTATGGCACTTCAGACTGAAGTTTTCTGTCATAGTATCATTCATCATCGTACCATTTGGCCTGCGAATATATTCAAGAAATTGTATTTCATACAATTAGCGACAGTCACAGCGAAGCGTGATCGTGTTTCAGTAGTTTGAAATAAAATACTTACTGGAAAATAAGCGTTTAGATGTGTTAGTGTGGATTTATAGATGCTCTGCCCTTTTCCCGTAGTGCGAAAGTTGGTGTAAAATTTGTATAATGCACGCACTTGAATATTGACGTCATTATTTGATCAGAAGCCGCAATTCTCTCTATAATAAATATTTCATAACGTAAATTTTTTTCCCCCTACCTTTTCGCTGGGTCTATTCCAGCTACGCCAGGGCGGGTAGATGAGCTCACGGGCTCAACCCTCAGAGAATTTGCTAACACTGGCCCTAGCAAGAGCGGTGCTTCGCAGAGTCTACCACCGGATCGGATTCGCGACCCACTGAAAAGATCCGACGAGAAACTTGGTGGGCTGTGCCTATAGCTTAGTTCGTCCATATAAGCAAATCTTAGCTGTTGCTTTGTGTTGTAGCTTTTTTAGAAGACACTTAAAATATTCAGCCAGGAAATTTAATTACTAGTGGTAGGATCTCATGTAAGTCCGCACGGGTAGGTATCACCACCCCGCCTATTTCTTCCGTGAAGCAGTAATGCGTTTCGGCTTGAAGGGTGGGGCAGCCGTTGTAACTACGCTGAGACCTTAGAACTTATATCTCAAGGTGGGTGGCGCATTTGCGTTGTAAATGTCTATGGGCTCCAGTAACCACTTAATACCAATAAGGCTGTGAGCTCGTCCACCGATCAAAGCAATAAAAAAAAAAATTGTGAATTCATTTCTTGATAATGAAAATGATAAAAAAAAAATGAAACATGTTCGAGTCTACTCTGAGATATTCACGTGACAAGCTATAGCAGTATGCAGTGGCACCAGGTTCATTCCGAGCGTATTCCGACTTGTGGTAACAAAACAATAAATTAACCGCAGTCGTTCTCCGAAGGTCAAACGTTAGGGGGAGTACAAGTGATGCTTTAGACTTGTTATCATGTGCTTATGATTTATGGTCGCATTGTCCGACGTTTCTTGTAAACAATTTTTTTTGTACAATTTTATTTTCAAATATATCTATACTTCTATACTATTATAAAGAGGAAAGATTTGTTTGTTTGTATTGAATAGGCTCCGAAACTACTGAACCGATTTGAAAAAGTTCTTTCACTATTTAGAAGCTGCACTATTCCCGAATGACATAGGCTATAATCTTCTTTGAAAAAAATTAGGGATAATTACTAAAATTCCAATAATGTAACCCAAGGTATAAAAAAATTACCTAAATATTCTTTACATCGCGTGCCCTGCAAAAACTATTAATAATAGAATCAAAACTACATATTATAGTTATGCCGCAATAAGTGTTCTTTTATTATTTTAAATAATACAATGTCAAATATAGTTGAAATTTTTGTTAAAGACCCGAGCGGAGCCGGAGTGGGCCGCTAGTATAACAATAAACATGTTATATCAAAAGCTTACTTCAACTGAAAACCATTTACACGTTGTTTTATTTTTAAGGCCTTCCCAGGTAGACTAGCATTAGCCATCATGTCATGAGCACGCCTGCCCGTGTACGCTAAAAATGTGCGCCCCATTTAGACAGAGTTTAAATAACAACCCTTTTATATTCGTAATCGAGTAACAAAACCTCCGATATGTTTACTTTCTTCTCGCCCGTCTACCATTGTAACTAAACAAAAGAAAGGAAAGTTTCTCGATTAACCTTGACCAAGAAATAAAATGATGTTTAACGAAAATAAACTAATTACATCAGACTCGTACGTATAAATACAATCTCACTCACTGTTGCCATGTACATAGGTATGTACGTCACCGCGAGTGGATGGTACGCGGATCGGATTTGTTGTACAAAGAAAAAAAAAAGCAAAGGAACCGTAGGCGGTATTATTGTCTGCGGCTGGTGCTATCAACATTTGTTGTTCATTATACACTTGCCGCACGCCACCTGTCGGGACTTGACCGTGCTATTGATAACAGAAATTTTCTTCAAATTGCCGACAACCCGCCTGATTAGTCCGCTGAGTTTCACGACGGACGAAATTCCGATCTGCTGGTAGATTTACTCCCGAAGCGGCTGCTCTTGAGCTGATTTGTCGGCCGTTCTGAGCTCGATTAAGTTTGGCGCTAAGGTCTTGTCTATTTCTGCCGCAATTAAGATAGGATAGCCCTAAGATACTACATAAGTGAGCGATTTCCCTTGAATATTGATAGCTTGTTCATCTATTTAAGCCAATAAACACAAGTATAAGTTTAATGAAATTCGTATTTTATTAAAATAAAATGTTGTCAGCATCTGGTTTGAGTGAGGTAAGCGCGACCTTGAGGTCGGGGCGCACCGGCGCTTGCTCATCCCCGCGCTCGTCCACGACCATTCGTATTATTTCGTATCGTTTCGTTCAGTTCAAACGACAGCGCCGCGTCAGACAGACGCGGCTCAAGTGCCGGTTTTAAACTACCCCCTTTTAAGAATATTATACACAAAGTGCTTGTGATCTTATCCGCTGTGTGTGTGTGATCATAACTATCAAAATGGTTGCCGGAGGAAAACAGGTCAGTTATACAATTTTTAGTTGCGTTTTGCTAGAACAAAATGGAAGATTATTGGATGTCTAAACTTGAACTTTGATCTTCGTAATTACGCGAAGCCTCTGTAACAATTTAAGAAGTAATATTTAGTCAAACACGGAGGTAACTTACAGGAATATCACGATGTTGGTCAAAGTCATAAGTTTCGCTGATGTCATCGCTTCGACCAAGATGGAGTCACGTTTTAGTTCTTTTTTTTTTCATATCAATATTTCCACAACTCGAACGTTCCCAACGGACGGTCGAGTCGTCTCAATCATCTATCCCGCTCGACTCCCGCCTACAAAATGAGACGGGAAGAATGCCTTGTTTCGCCAAGGGTCCCCTTTCGCTTTCGCGCTGTGGTTAACATTTGAATTAACCGTTCGCACAACTTTTATGGTGTTTTTTTAAAACAGACTACATTATTAGTGGTGAGCACGATTTAGTACTGCATATATTGAACCCCGATGAGCACATTGCGCATTGAAGACCTACCCGCATTTTGTAAATTACATAATATGTATTATGTATACACTTGTACTTATCCGGATTCGAACATTAAAACTTCTTATAGAGCTGATCGTATTTTTTTGCCAAACAAACAGTACCTAATACAGGATTGACAATTACTTCCGTGGTAATTAGGTATGTTTTAATATTTAATTCAAATTAAATTTTAATGGTGTGAATTTCTTAGCAGTTAAAAGTCCTATTGTCGTAGATTGGTAGAAGAGATGGCGGCCGAAGTGGTTTTAATTCACCACCGGAGCTCACGGGTCCCATGTCATTGTCGCAATATTTTCATTTTAATTAATAACTATATTTCTTTTGAAAATAACTTTTACATACTGTTGTACCACGTAGGCGCCCTATTTAGCTGAATGCAACAAAATATAGCAATCATATACCACTGTTTTCCTGTAGGTAGTCCTTCAGATCAAAACGTATGACTGTGCGAAGTATTGCAAATATTTTGCGGTAGGCAGCGGCTTGGCTCTGCCCCTGTTGCTGAAGTCCATGGGCGACGGTAACCTCTCATCATCAGGTGGGCCGTATGCTCGTCAGCCTACAAGGGCAATAAAAACTGTTATCATGGAGCGCATCGCAATGACACGACACTATTAGATTATCGGGGTATTATTACAAATTAATGACTCATTTCCTGATAGATACAACGAGAATATTAAACCTATGGAGACGGAGGTCGGAAATAAGTAGAACTAAACTCGTGGCGACCGGAGTCGCTAAACCTGTCTTATAAATAACTGAACCATCATCACATTAAATGAAATTAAATTGTTTTTTATTTTTATTCGACTAGGATTTTACAGGCACTTTTAAATCGTCATAATTTTATCACCAATTTGGCAAGAAAATCATCAGGCTTAGCTCTTCTCCAATATATGTATAAATGTAGCAGTAATGCGTTTCGTTTTGAAGGGAGAGGCAGCCGTTGTACTGTTAAAACTGAGAATTACAACTCTTGCCTCGAGGTGGGTGGCGGCTTTTACGTTGTAGAATATCTATGGGCTCCGGTTACCACTTAACACCGGGTGGGGCAAGTCCACCCATATAAGCAATAAATAAATAAAGTAACACTAGACATTTTCAGAACACTTTATATAACATACTGTAATGACTAGAACTAGAAATTGTCAGTACGGTGTGGTAAGCATTACTAAGCACTGACCAAAATGTTTGTTGTATCTCGAAGAATCATCTGTTGTTACCTTGTATAGAACGTACGACATAAGAGCCTTAAGTCGTTTGAAAAACCAAGGTCTTTCCTTGTGACTGAAACCAGGTTTTGTAATTACAAAAAAATACCGTTGCTTTTTCAACTTTGACCTCGGAATTAATAATAAATTTTAAGTTCACATGCCATTTTCCTGTTGAAGCAACTAATCTGCTATAAATTGAATATGTTGTTATAATAAATTTATGAGTTTTAAAAGAAACCTATATATTATTACAATTTTTTTATTGCTTAGATGGGTGGACGAGCTCACAGCCCACCTGGTGTGAAGTGGTTACTGGAGCCCATAGACATCCACAACGTAAATGCGCCACCCACCTTTACTAACCACACACAGCATTACTGCTTCACGGCAGAAATAGGCAGGGTTGTGGTACCCACCCGCGCGGACTCACAAGAGGTCCTACCACCAGTAATTACGCAAATTACAATTTTGCGGGTTTCATTTTTATTACACGATATTATTCCTTCACCACGGAAATCAATCGTGAACATTTGTTGAGTACGTATTTCATTAGAAAAATTGGTACCCGCCTGAGATTCGAACACCGGTGCCTCGCTCAACACGAATGCACCGGACGTCTTATCCGTTAGGCCACGACGACTTCACCTATTTTACCTTCGACCTATTTTATTGCAAGATGTCCCTTGTAACACACAGTTAATAGTGGTAGTACTGGATAAGTAAAGAAGAAATTCATGCAAATCTAGGATGACTTCTAAATAGATTGGTGTCATGTACTAAGCACGGACATCAGGTTTTGATTGCCTTAAATTAGTTGAACTGTCGTTTTCCGTCATCGAAAGCCTTTCTACATATTATATATACGTTAATTTCCGGTCTATATAAAATTAAATATGCATGGTTTTTGCAAAATGTTAGCCCAATCTTGTCCAGCCTAATGTCTTCTTGAAAGGGACAAACGAACAAACTATTATGAAATCGTTAGAGGAAATTACCATCAAATAAAATACCAAACCCGTGCTCAAAATACGAAATGACCAATTACATTTCTACCATAATAAATTCTGATACCAAAACAAAAATATCGAAACCTTGAATTTAGAGTAAATTGTACGGACGTGTGGATCGTCGTTATTTTGTCGTATGGTGGTAATGGTTAATTATTGCTGTACTTGAATTTAATTTGACGGTCGACATGCTCTGTGCCCATGTGGCGCTGTTTCACTCGGTTTCACCCGCGACTCGTTGCGGTTTCTATTACATGATTTCATTTTTTATGTGTCACCATTTATTTCGTATTTAGGAAAGCTCTGTTAAGTTATTTAGTCTTAGATGTGTAAGCAAATTATTGATATAGCCCTAATTGTGGCATTCAACTAAGATTCCAATTTGGCTTGCTTTGAAATACCACTAACAACCAGATCATAAAGTCTAATATTGCAACGATACCCGGGTTCTTGGAAACAGTTAATATTACCTGTATGATTTTCCCATCCACGCCTAAAAAAGATCAAGCTAGTTTCGTAATATATTATTGTATAGGTAGAACTTATTCCGAGTTCCCCTAAACGCAACCCACGTCTCATGTATACAGCCATCTGCTTTAGCACCTGTTGCGCCTCCCCCCAGTACCCTTCTTGCTCAAACACACACCGAATAACAAACCTGTTGCATGAATTCTATGCATCTTTCAAAAGTCTTGCTTGTTTCCACAGCAAACTACTTATTAATCGATAACACCAGGTGAGCTGCAAGCACATATCCTCTAAGAAAGTACAATAAAAAACATTTGAAGATTATTCTCGTTAATCTCGAGTTGTCTACTCATAGTTTTTTTGAAGTTATGTTCTTCTGATGTTTTGAATGCTGACGATTGACGGACTAAGTGGGTTTTAGCCCTTTGATTCTCAGCTTATAAAAATGTAAATTTTGGCTTGTAATTAACTTGACATGAATATCCAATCGTTCAATGGGTAAACGGCGGCGATATTTGCTGTCCTTGTTAGAACTGCAAATTGTACCATAACATCATACAGTTCTAATTATATAACTACGAAGATTAAAAAAAAATCTTCAAGGACTAGTGTTTGATATTTAGTCCCATAAAACATTGAATTGCGTCACACCACAGCATACGATACATTATACGGATTACAGAATTTTCAAAGATGTTTGTTTTCAAAGAACGAAGTGATTACTTTAAATGACTTCAGTTGCGGACACAACACGTAAGCGCTTCGTAATTGTAATTCTGATCACCTTGGCGGCTAACTTCCTCACTTATTAAACACAAGGGCATCTCGCGACATAATTTACCTAAAAAATTATGGTGAACGTGATTTATAATACTTTTGTTAAATTTGATAGCGTTTTCTTCAGAGGATTTTCTTCTCGAGCAGAAAGGATTCCTCTTTACGATACTGTGTTTCGTGGTAGTGAATCGATTGTACTACAAGATTTGTTAATGACATTGACAGCGGTCATTATTTCCGATCAACTCTGTCTAGATAGCGATATTTAAAAAAATAACAAATTTTAATACTTATTCCTGTGCACTATAGATGCCAAATAACATCTATTTAGACAAATAAGTTGAGCTTCAAAGGCGAAATCTAGAATCTTCCATAAAGTAGTATATTAAACGAGAAAAAAAGAGTTTCAATATCACGTTTATAAATAAAGCACCACTCATATAATGTTAACCAACGCCGTTTTCATGTAGTTATCTTGTGTGCGAAGACCGTGGTGATGTCATTCTCGTACACGTATCTTTACTGTTTGACTTGCGTTTTACACTTCGCGCAAATATATTATTATAAATATGATAATACCCGTAACATAGATCGAGCGACGTACAATATGTGCCCCTTGTTCAAGATGTAGCAAGTTCGACGAAACTTTGCTTACTGGTGGTAGAACCTCTTGTGAGTCCGCGCGGGTAGGTACCACCGCTCTTGCCTATTTCTGCCGTGAAGCAGTAACGCATTTCGGGTTGAAGGGTGGGGCAGCCGTTGTAACTATACTGAGACCTTAAAAAAAAGATTGTCATAATAGTAATGGTCACCAATTTTGTGACGCGTATACGTATCAAAACATCTTTCGGTTTCTTTAGCGTTATTTTGGTTTATAACATGCGCTCCGCGATTTCCTCCGATGCCATCAATCTTGGATCCGGAAACATTTGAGGTCATACTTTTGAGGTGAAACATACTTTTGAGGTCTTCAAAGGCAAGACGAAATTAGCATCGAAATCGAGTCGTTCTTTAAGATTAATTTCTAATTCAAATCTGAGAAAACATTCTTCCATATCTTTATCATCAGAGCTTGCCTTATGTTTCCGGTTTCGTTCAGGTTCAAATCTTTATTTTGAGATCCTTAATAGCTTGTTGATATATCAATCGGTTATGGTTCACAGCTACACTATGTTATTAGTCCTTAAATTGTTTTACTTGAATTTATTATTGTTTTAAGAAAAAATGCTATTAAGCAAAAACATCTAAAATCTCAATCTCAACGGAAAAAAACCTAGACTTGATTAGAAACAGTGTATCTTGTGCAAATAAAAAATATTATATTAAGAAAAAAAAAAACAACGGTCAGAACGGTCGAGACAATGAAGCATCCCCGAATCCTGATCACGCAGAAACCGGTCACCGCCGACGCTCTAGACACGCACTTACGGATCCATCAGATCCAATAACTCTTGCATTAGACGCCTTCAGCTCTAACGCTAGGAGCAGGCTTGGGTACCCCAGCAACCGTACTCGCATCAGCCCGCTGAGTTTCTCCCCGGCTTTTCTCAGCAGTTCGCGATTCCGATCCATTCATCCGATTCATTCGCGATGCAACTAACTAGGTACTCCCGAGTTCTTAGTTCTCCTTTGGAGGCGCTCGGACAGCTGTTAGCTAAGCCCATCCCTCCTGGCTGACCCAATGACCGCCCACGTGTCCTGGTGAAACTGAAAAGGCCTCCGGGCCACGAGTAATCTTTCAATAGTAAAAAATCAGCCAAGCAATTAAAAAAAATCACATTAATTCCCATTATTATGTTATCTAACTTTTATTTTTGTTATGATGATTTGAGTGGTTTGTTTGGCACTAGAACGCTTCCCTGACCTTTATAACAGGATCTATCCTATCTGTATACATTTACAACTTCACACTGCGTTCTCAAATGCTCCATGATATTTGTCGTCCAGATTCCTTTTATAAATTTAGTTCCAAACTAAAGACCATCTAAAGATCATAACGGTAAGCTGTAAATGACTGGCAAAAGCGATTAATTATATTATTATTGCATAGTCTTCTTTGTATAGCTTTCCAAAATACTGAAGATCGCGACCTCAATTTAATACTTTTTTTTACTAACGGTGTCCATGGGCAGCAGTGACCACTTTTCATCAGATTAACTGCACATTTTCTATTGCATACTATAATACTGTACCTATGGCTTAAGGTGTCTATGCATTGTGCATGTCCTTTGCTTGGCAACAGCTTATCAAGCAGAACACCTATTCCTATACACCTTGCCAGTGAAGTATTAATGTGTTTCAATTTTCGGCGCGCCTGCCGTTGTCCTATAAAAACTGAGATTTAAACGAGTGAAACTTTACGTTATTGATGTCTATGGAGTCCGATAACCACTTAATATCAGATCAGTTGGCCAATCATTTAAACAAAAAGGATCATTAGATATTTTGTCCGCAACTGCATACATCGGGATTAAGGCTGAATTTTTAACCAATTCATAGTAGATACGCGCAAAGCAATTTACTTTATAAGAGTACAAACATCCGCAGTTTGTTAAGCGATAACGTTACTATAGACGCGACTAGCGACTTCTTATCACAGTTTAGATTTACACTCTAGATTGTGGCCAAGTATAAGACTCCAAACAAATGTCTTGCAAACAAAACGGAACCCTTGTTATATTCTTACGAAGAAATTAACTTCAGTGCTACTGCACACGAATCCATAGAACCTTTCCAGACAGTCCAATTTCGTGTATAACATCCAATTGGAATTGCCCCTCTAAGTCTAAGTATTTTATTATTACTATCCTTTTACAAATGAGGTTCAATTCCATAATAGTTATCAACAGTTTGATTACATTACCGCTACGTGGTACGAATGATCTATTCACAGTTTACCTGAAAGTTGGCTTTTGACGTCAGTCGAGTTTCAATAGAAAACCTAGTCTAAAAAATTCTAGATCTCGTTGCATAAAGCAACATCAAGGAGCCTGATTCACCGATCGTCGTTACAATTTCACAAGCGAACCGTGAAATGAACTTTTTTTTGTCATTTTCGACTTCAATACGTACATTTAGTAGTTTCTCGCTGAAATTCTTGAGACAGTATTTTTACTCTTTATTTGGGCCGAGGAAGAAACAAGCCGCTTTACATAAAAATGTTAACCTGAGTTTAGAAATAATAGCTTTTTAATTTGGAAGATTTGGCGATTCTAAAGAAGATGAGGCTCTAAAGACTGGGCTCATCGATCAGCAGTGCTCGCTAGGGTCAGGCAGAATCTTTGTTCATGAAATCTCTCTCGTACCGAAACGTCCCGTAAGCGCTCCCGGCAGATAGCTGACCGGTCTCTTAGAAAGTCTCTTGGCCGTTTCTCTATGGTCAGTATATAAGAATTATTTAGTGTGCCTTAGGCTCGAGATACCATTCCAACCAGCTATTACTTTTCATTCAGTCAGTCAGTCAGTGCACCATACCTATCCTTATTGAAACTTTCATACAATGTACGGAAAAAGTTATTGCTAATTCATAGCCTTCTTTTGTTTTTCGTTTGCATCTTTATTGTCCTTTGATCACACTGGATTGATGCAATTTTTCTCAGTTTCTGTTAGGTCCGAATACACTTGTTCGTTAATCTGATTAAGTATAAACCAGCACTCCCTTTTAAACCAGTATTGGAACAGTCAATGTACCGAAATCAGCGGAGGGTACGAAAAAAGCGAAAAAAATCCAAATAACTATTTCAACAGTCACATAGCCGTAATAAAATTAAGACTTCGATCTGATATCTCAAGGTAGGTGACGATATTCACTACGAGATGACTACTGTAGGTTTTAGTTGAGTTCCTATGAGTTACATGTCTAGTAAAATAAAATGTATAGGCGCGTAATCGGTGTGGAAATATTAGAAGTATTTTGAGATGGTCCTCTAGGACCCACGCGTCTACGCGTGCTCGTATCCTCAGATAAATGGCCAGAGAGATTAAACCCTTTGACCTTAAAAGTGTGCCTTAAATTACTTTGTTCCGAAAGGTTCAGCTGTTGAAGCATCTTATATAATTTACTCAATTACCATTGAAATTAAGTGCTACATAAGTAGTAATGCGGGCAATCTAATCTAAATGATGGGGGCTCGTAATCCTACGACCTCGTTCTTTCAATAAATAAATGCATACAGTCTATTGTTAGAATCCGATTATATCGTTCTACCATTGTTATGGAGTTAGGCATAATTGCAGTTCTAACGAAGTAAGGAAACTGTTGTCGTGACTCTAAAATGAAGTTTTGCTTTTATAACTTTGCCAAATATGTATATTTCATTAGGAATACGCAACTAAGTACTAGCTTGGATGTACCATTGAATTGAAACCGTGTTTATGTTAATTCAAAGAGAATTCTGACTTATAATATTTTAAGTCGTTAATCATATGTCAAGCTGAGCGGTTGTATTGTATAATGTTCCTATGAGTTTCGGAAACCAAATTACATGATCTAGTCTAGTCTATTTTCGTGATAAAGGCTTGTATCCATGAGCATGAGCAAGGTAAATTCGTGCCTCGTTAACTAATAGTAGAAGATTAAAAATACTACTTGTTGTAACAATAGTTTTTTTTCACGCAATTTGAATTTTTAAACTATTTATGTTTAGGTCCTGTCATTTTTGACACATCTTGTGTTATTTTGCTTTCCCTAAAAGAATATTAATTTTACGAGCTCTGTTACTCCTTTTCCTATTTTCCGCTTCGACATAAATTGGAACTATAAAATGAATCTGCGATTATATTATCGTTCTCAAGGCTAAGGCTTATAAATGCTGCCTATAGAATTACCATGAAAAGGTTAAAATTATATTTTATAATATCAGTACCTACTCGGAACCGAGTGACACACAGTCCGGAAGATCACGTCCGCTTGGCATCGTCTCAATAAAGACCACTGTTTATTTATAGAACGATGTACATTTGCTTCATACTATTTTTGTAATACTGTCGCTTATACATCGTGTTATTTTATTTTATTGCGTAAATTATTTGACTTTTAAAATAGCTTACAAATTTAATGTCATTCATATTCCTTATTAGCCTTATTACGTGCTAACACGAACCCTAGCAAGAGCCGTGCTTCGCAGAATCTACCACCGGATCGGAAACGGGACCCACTGAGAAGATCCGGCGAGAAACTCAGTGGGCTGTGTCTGAGAGTTAATTTACTCGTCGAGCCCTTCGTCGCAAGCGACGGGTTCGACGAGAACGGTGACCGGTGCTTGAAGTACCTAGAAGCACCGTGAGTGGATCGGGAGGATCCGAGATGACGTGTTTTAGGCGACGTCGACTGCTTTCCATTCTTTCCGCAGGATCGGGAATGTAGTTACCGGCGGCCACGATGAGGGTTCTCGTGTCGTGCCGCTTTATAGAAGTGGTAGTTTAAGTGGTGCACGGTGCATTGCCACCGGTCGTCGTTCTCGTCGAACCCGACGCTTCCCACGAAGGGCTCCACGAGTTAATTAACCCACAGACACAACCCACTGAGTTTCTCGCCGGATCTTCTCAGTGGGTCGCGTTTCTGATCCGGTGGTAGATTCTGCGAAGCACGGTTCTTGTTAGGGTTCGTGTTAGCAACAACGTCAAATTTGAGCCCCGTGAGCTCACCTACAAGCTCGGCGAATCTAGAATAACCCCTCGAGGTTACTCGAATAGGTAGGAAAAAAAAATTGCAACGCGTACTGTAAAGTAATTTGGAGATAATCATATTGAAGCTCGCAACAGTTATTTTAATTGTCATGATAATGAGCACGACTTAATAGTGAAAACTGTTTTACAGTGTATGCTTAAAAATGAAAAGACCTACGGATTTGTTGTATGATTTTTTACATACACCTTCAAATGGGTTTATCGTAAGACGGTTTTTAATCGATTGCAATATAAAGTAAATGTTCGATTTTCCACGGCACCCAAACGATATAATGTCGTGTCACATGACTCATGTGAGTTTTCTATGTCGTGTTAGATTAGACGCACGAGGTCATACTGTGTTGTGTTCTGCGGTCGAACGCAAGGGCACTGTAACATGCGAATTGGTTCAATCATAACAATATCTCGGGGATCCCGAAGGAGAATTATTTTACGAGTAAACATAAATGTAAAAAAAGTATACTGCACAAATAGTTTTTTTTGTTTTTTGGAACGAAGCTCCTTATGGGACGATGCGGAGGGGTACCCTAACCGGGAAAACGTACGTTACGTAAGATTTTTATTAGTAATGCACACACTGGTACGAAAATAACATTTTTTTTAAAATCATTGTGAATAAAATAATGTTGATAACTTTGTAAAGTAGTTTCTTTTTATCAATAAAAAAAATCATAATAAAAAATGTATACCCGAATAATTATTTTCTTTATACCTCGAATAGAACTTAAAATTAATATTTTTATAATAAGAATCTTCGTTCCTATCCGATGTCCCACGACACGTTAAATAAAAGATAATGATTATCGCGAGGCTCTTTTTTTCATCATAACAATATAAATATTTTTACGGCTTCAGTAATTATAATGCATTCTTTAATCGACTTCTTTCTCTTTTGAAATTTTAGACAAATAATTAATGAAACGCTTTCTGATTAAAATCTATTATTAATTATTTTTTTTACTGAATATGATATTTATAACAATTTTGGAAATAAGGTTTGTATGTAATTAGTATCTATGTAATATTTTTTGTGATAATAATATTAACATTATAATGGTATTATTTTAAAGAAGACGTTGTATACACAGTTGCACGTATTTTGAAGCTGTACAGACTTTGTAAATTGCGTAACAAATTCGTAATTATTAGAACTACATAGCCGCTTGTTTGAAAGTCGTTTCAAAGAAAAATCAACTTTATGAACGTTGCAAACACAGTTAATTTTTCTTGCTAAAAACGTAAAAATGTCGATCGTAATTTCAGAGAATAATTATGAATGAGATTTTAAAATTCTTGTAATATTTACATTGAGTTGGTATGCTTAGAAGTTTGAATCTCTATTTTTAATTAACTTTCGCTGACAGTCGAGCGAGCGGGTTTATTATTATGAAATTTACATTTAGAAACGGTATTCATTAGCGAATTGAGATCCAGCTTGCGTTACTCTTAACACTAGGAGCAGGCTTAGGGACCCCGGTAACCGTACTCGTCGAACTCGGCAAAGAGTTCGACGTGCGAACGTCGTACTCTAATCGACGTAACCTAAACATCTGCCCTTTTTTATTGCTTAGATGGGTGGACGAGCTCACAGCCCACCTGGTGTTAAGTGGTTACTGGAGCCCATAGCTATCTACAACGTAAATGCGCCACCCACCTTGAGATATAAAGTTCTAAGGTCTCAAGTATAGTTACAACGGCTGCCCCGCCCTTCAACTCGAAACGCATTACTGCTTCACGGCAGAAATAGGCAGGGTGGTGGTACCTACCCCTGCGGACTCACAAGAGGTCCTACCAGTAGAAAACCTCTGAGTTTCTCGCTGGATCTTCTCAGCGAGTGGCGATTCCGATCCGGTACTAGATTCATTCGCGAAGCAGCTGCCCTTGAGCTGTTAGGTCTCCTTCGGAGGCGCTCGGGCAGCTGTTAGCAAATCCCACCCCTCCTGGCTGACCCTTTGTTCGTCCACCTGTCCTGGTGAAACTGGAGAGGTCTCCGGAAGCCACCAGTAAAAAAAAAAAGTTCGCGTTACAAGGTGACCGATCATGTGGGAATATGATCAACAAATTTTATTTGGGACACGTGACTGATTTGCGGCATAGAAAGGACGGCCGTACCCATCCGTGTGGGCTCGCAATGCAACTGCAATGTATATAGTACATATAGACTTCGTATCTAAGTTAATCAAAAACCCTAAATGGGTGTGATCACGATTGCTTTTAGTTGGGTACCTGCTAGCACAATGTGTTTACATTTTTAATGATAACGTCTCGGTTAGAGCTAAGGCATAAGCTATTTAAAATGTTATGTAGATTCGTTATAGCAAAATGTACTTAAATCATCGCCGAATAGAAGGGACCCTGCAAAAACCACGTGTTAGTGTTTCGTTCATGAAGCCCTCGTCGTTGTTCGGTATACCGATGGTCCTAATATTGTAGAGAACTTTTATAAATATTGGTGGGAATTTTTCGAAATATTGGTTATGCTATTTAGATTTTTGCAGGGCGTCTTCTATTCTCAGCCAGACGTCTAATCTCTCATAGAATATGTACTTATAACACTCTAAAGCGATTTCTGGATTGGTGAGCTTTGTACCCCTTTTTATGAACATTTCGCCGACGGAGGAGTATGAAATTTCCCACACTTATAGAGAATATAGGGGAGTGGAGAATTTTTATATGTTTTTTAAATTATGCATTAATAATACATTAAACCAATAAATAATCATTACACACACTACCATGTATTTGACGCACACACATATATAATAATATAGTCTATCTCTAATATAGTCTATAGTGCAGTCTTAGCGAAATCTGTGAATAAAGAAGTCTATTATTAGTCTTTCACAATAGAACCTTAATAATGTTTAAACTTATAATTTCAATTATAGTCGAATTTCGACTAGTGCGGTACCGCTAGTATATTCTAAAATTTTCTAAATATCTTTCAATCTAACAGATGAACGTCCGCGTGACGACGATGGACGCGGAACTCGAGTTCGCGATCCAGCAGACGACCACCGGGAAGCAACTCTTCGATCAAGTTGTGAAGACGATCGGCCTCCGCGAGGTGTGGTTCTTCGGTCTTCAGTACACCGACTCCAAGGGCGACCTCACTTGGATCAAGTTGTATAAGAAGGTTAGTGCTGATTTATGTTTTTTTTTGAAGTGAAACTTCTTTAGAACCGTTGGGTGTGATTTCAAACTCTATGAAATGAAATGAAACGAAAATAAGTGTGCCGCGATTGGCTTGCCGAAGCGGCTCCGAGCTGCGCCGACAAATCGCGAAGCGCTCCACACGGCCTCGCGTCCCCAACTTGTTCAGTGTGATTTTGACGTCCGTGCACGCTGTCGTGGCTCTCGGAGCACCCTCAGATACTTTTATTTCTATTTAGTTTGTTATACATGTGGCTGCACGTAAATTCAACAATTCATGAATGGCGGTGACGAAATGTTACACAGTTGATGGACGTTCTCTTGCTAAATCACACTTACCTGGTGTAGGGTTACCGTGATTATGCAGGCGGCTCCCCCATTGCCCTACGGAGTGGTTGACCTTTGCGATTATTTTTATTTCTTATAAGTTTCACTTCTACCGAGTGTGACTTGTGCACACACACATTTTTTTTCCTACCTAAGCTGATAGATAGCATTGAGAGGCTATTTCAGCATAACCTTAACTAGTAGGTGAGCTCACGGAGCTCAAATTGGAGTGATGCTAACACTGGCCCTAGCAAGAGCAGTGCTTGGCAGAATCTACCACCGGATCGGAAACGCGATCCACTGAGAAGATCCCGCGAGAAACTCAGCGGGCTCATTCATGTTGAAATACTATGAACATATAGTGAAAAATACGAGAAATAAGTCACGCAAGGATTGTCGCTCTTTAAGGAGCGCTCAAAGATTCAATTACAGTTAAGATTTCGATATTCTTCAATAACATATTTAATTAAATATATTTTTGAAGCATTTTTGTTTTTAATGAAGCTTTAATTTAAATCAAACCATTAAATAACCTATAATATTTTGAAAATTAGTCTACCAAAGATGTGTAGGAAAAATAGCGTAGTTTAAACATTAATATAAACGAATGTCAAACATAACATACTGCCCGACAGTTAATTAGACATTAACTTTATTTGGACATAAACTTTGTTATATTTGTATCCGTAGATTTTATTGGTTCTTTTTGATTCGATGGTTAACCCTCTGATTAGCCTTGAACGATAGATTTTTACTAAGTCTTAGGTATCTTATAAAATAGTTTCGTGTTCGAAAATAGTCTTCGTAGTGAGTTTTGTCAATAAACTATACAAAGCTTTTTTTTTCTCAAACATAAGCAGCTACCTACGTTCTATCATATTAGATTAGCATAATAAACATGAGTAGATGTGTGCATTAAAGAGAATAATTCTCTGAAGCTGTGTGGAAACGACCTTGTTCTTCTTCGAGAGTATGATTCGATATTTCGCATTCGTTCTATTTACATATATTAAACATAGATTAGGTGTAATATTATCGTTGTCAAACTAATGGGTACACAACACTTCGACAGGTTTTACACAACGAAATCTCGATCGATCGCTAGAAAGGTGTCACAATCCATAGTCACGGATCTGTTGATTTCAAACTGATTGCTGTTTGAAAATAACCATTATTCCAATGCATGTGGGACTACTAAATCACGTGACGCGCAATTCACATTGTGGTGTTTATGGAAGTCCATATATCCATCCATAAGTATAAGTATACTTAACACTCATCTATGTCAATAACTCTACTGGTGGTAGGACCTCTTGTGAGTCCGCGCGGGTGGGTACCACCACCCTGCCTATTTCTGCCGTGAAGCAGTAATGCGTTTCGGTTTGAAGGGCGGGGCAGCCGTTGTAACTATACGGAGACCTTAGAACTTGTATCTCAAGATGGGTGGCCAATTTACGTTGTAGATGTCTATGGGCTCCAGTAACCACTTAACACCAGGTGGGCTGTGAGCTCGTCCACCAATCTAAGCAATAACAAAAAAAAATACCAGGCTAATTTCTGCCTTCAATTGTCCTCGTGAAGCTTACAACTGAATACAAAGTTATAGATATGTCGCTACCCAAATTGCAGCTAACCTTTGTCTGCAGCCCGCTTATAACCCGAAGCCACTGGCTGTATTTACATAAAGCCAATTTTACAAGTTCAAGTGCTTCCCTAACAGCTGTACAAGTATGCTTTAATGTCATTGTTTTCGATAGTACAACAGCTATTATTTAATTTTATTGAGTCTTTTACGTCATGTCTCTGACGCCCACTTAGTTTCACGCCGGATCTTCTCAGTGGGTCGCGATTTCGATCCGGTAGTGGATTCTGCGAAACACTGCTCTTGCTAGGGCTAGTGTTAGCAATTCTCTCAGGTTGAGCCCGTAAGCTCACTTACCCGTTCGCGCGAGGTTGGAATAGCCCTACTAACGATTATATAGGGAGAAAAAAAAGGTCTCACGAAAGGCAGGGAGGGAGGGCACGTGCTTCTCAAAAGTGGCACCGGCTCGTTATTAGGTCACAACTATAAATGTTGAAATTTAACTATAAATGTTAATTAGATTTTATAAATGTAAACACTAATAAAATCTAAAATGAAAAAACTAACTTTTTAATTTTTCTTTTTTTTTTCTTTATGGCAATAGTTTTAACTTTATGCCAGTTTCAAGTAAAAACTTTTTAATTTTAAATTATATCGGTTTAAATACTGCGAACAAATGCGGGGTTCCGTTCTGAATTGAAAACAATACCGATAAATTCGTAAATTTCCTCAATACGACATTGACCCGCTAAAGCAAGGAGAAACGACACAAAACGAAATAAAATGACACGTTAACATGCTTTATGTGTGGAGGACGTTCAGTTTTTTTTTTATTTTAATTAAAATTAAACGGAATTAAACATATCATACATAATCAGAAAGGACATAAGCGACAATAGTTATTGAAATATATATAATTTTTTTATTCTTTAACTGAAAGTTTCTAGATGAGGATCGAAATTTTAATAAATAATTATTGAACGGGAATTGCGATGTTAAATTTGAACTCAATTTCATATTTCGATTCTCGCGTCTTAATGGTGATAAAAATGCGCAAGTTTCACATCCCTCATTCATTTTCCGTGACCTTTGGAATACGAATTGGAATTTTAATCGATTTCATTTATCAATAAAACTATGAAACACATCCTTAGATAAGATTAAACTGATTATCTGTAATGTGGTATCACTCAATAATTTATTAGTGTATTTTACTACGTTAAAATTTCATAGGCTATAAAATATTGTATTTATGAATTTATATGTAATCGTTTTTATGACCCAGCAGAATTATGTGCGAGTGGTTGCAGATTCAAAATATTAAATATGTACTTACATTTTACTGGCAGAATGTTGAAGGTCTAGTGATTACGCTTTTTTTTTATTGCTTAGGTAGGTGGATGAGCTCATAGACATCTGCAATGTAAATGCCGCCATATCTACCTTGTGATATAAGTTATAAGGTCTCAGTATAGTTACAACGGCTGCCCCACCCTTTAAACCGAAACGCATTACTGATTTACGGCAGAAATAGGCAGGGTGGTGGTAGGTACTTACCCGTGCGGACTCACAAGACGTTTTACCACCAGTAAAAGGCAAAAAAGGCATGCAGACCACTAGGGTTAGATTCTCTGTCGGAGACAGTATATATTTTTTTTTAATTGCCGTATAGGCAGACGAGCATACGGCCCACCTGATGGTGAGTGGTTACCGTCGCTCATGGACGTCAGCAATGCCAGGGGCTGAGCCAAGCCGCTGCCTACCGTTTAATACTCTCCACAAGCCTCGTTTGAAGAAGGACATGTCATAGCGCTCGGGAAACACAATCACCAAACATATTTGTGAAAAAATCCTGTTCTTGTCTCTCAAAAGTCTCCGGAACCAACTACAAATAATGTTTACCTTGGTTATCATTATTATCTAAATCTCAATCTCCATCTCTTTGCATCTTCAGTTACAGTAACCGCTTGGCTTCAAGCGGTCTTATTCCCAATAAAAACCTGTATAATACTTTTAGATAAATGTAAAAGCATATTGTGAGTTTTAAAAGGTTCACTTTGCGGACCCAGAAAATTATTTAGGGAAATTATTTATCCATCATTATAACATAACAGAGACTGGCATTAGAAAAAATCGAATTTGAACATAAAAACGTATTGTTTTTCGATTACGATTCGCAGATAGCGGCTCGGTCTTTTTATCTCTCATTTTTCGAGACAGATTATTTGATACGTTGCTCAATAAGTTTTATCATCATAAAGAAATATGTTTGTAATTGTAGATTTGATGTCATAATTCACCTGGGTGGCGATATTTTAGAACGGAGAATGAAAGATGTGTCCCTAGAAGCGTGCTAAATAAGAATGGGAAAACCAAAGGCTTCGTGGACTATGTTAAGATTGAGATATGTTTAAAAGTTAGAATACTGATATAATCGCTAATAATAGGCTAGGGGTTAAAAATATTGTTACGCGCTGGAGTTCGGGATAAATAAAATTCCACCGAAGTTCAATTAAAAAACTGTTTTCACTCAACACTTAAAACACTCAACACTTTTAAACTCTCAATTCGCTTCAGGTGATCCGTTCGCTGTTTCGCTTCGAGTAATTCCGATTACTGACTGCCTGCGTGCCATCTCTGCAACGCTTTTGTAGCCGATACCACATCCCTAGAATGATCGAGAATATTCCACACACCTTTAGTTTTGGTTTTGTCGCTATCTGACAATAGATGGCGTTGTACTTCTCGAGCGTTCTAGGTGCTACTAGAGCCTTCGATATTTTTTCGACTATTCGGCGATAGATGGCGTTACTCTTACCGGCGTAACAATATGTTCACGTATTGATATAATCTCCATCAGTGTAATAAGGACAGGACGTGGAGCAAAGGAGGTTGAAGGGTTGAGCTAGTTTCTAATCACGGTAACGAATAATGAAATGTTTGGAAAGCGTTAATGCAGCGCGGGCAGAAATGTTATTTTGATATAGTAAGTATTAATACGTAACCTTTTGGTTATTTTAATATTTTGATTTGATTAAGCCTTTTCGAAGTAGATAGATAGATAGATGTACATGTATAAATAATCTTTATTATGTCTGTTACTTTCAATTGCCATCACATGTAATAATAAGGTGTATATAGTGATGATGTATTGCCGTATCGCGTTTTTACTATCGAATCGGCGATAATCACGTTATCTTATACCGATTCTAGCAATATTATTAACGTCATTCAGCTTAGTCCGGTTACACGTCCTTACGGATCCATCAGATCCAATAACTCTTGCATTAAATCCTTCTTAGTAGATACCTTCAGCTCTAACACTAGGAGCAGGCTTAGGGATCCCGGTAACCGTACTCGTCGAACTCGGCAAAGAGTTCGACGTGCAACCTAACCCATGCATCAGCCCGCTGAGTTTCTCGCCGGATCTTCTCAGCGGGTCGCGATTCCGATTCGGTAGTAGATTCATTCACGAAGCAGCTACTCTTGAGTTGTTAGGTCTTCTTCGGAGGCGCTCGGGTAGCTGTTAGCAAATCCCACCCTTCCTGCTTGCTGCCTTGCTCGCCCACCGGTCCTGGTAAAACTGAAAAGGCCTCCGGGTCACAAGTAGTACTTCAATTATAAAAAAGAAGCTTAGTCCGGAATTAGGATTGACACGATTTTGTCAACGTCATGAAATTAAACTCAATAATTAAGTGAAGTTTACTATCACCCTCGCGCGGGACATGACCGTCGGAATATGTAAAAATTAATGGAATAAAAGCGGATATCCAACCTTGGAAATGTTTTAAATCAGAATTGTGAAGTATCCTTGGCTTATAAAAAATATATACATAGTCCACGTGCCTTGAACGTAAACAAATATTGCGAATGTTTAATAACACCATATCGTACGTTGAAGTGTCCACAGATTTGTTTGTAAACATCTACCTAATTATATCTTAGGCTAGAGTAATACATATTTAAATGCACCTGAACAAGTAGCGCTCGTGGTCATAGTGTTGATAGTTGATCAGAATGCGTAAAATCAGAATGAGTCCACCAAAAAGAAAACCTAACAATTAAATCTTTGCAAAAGGCGTCATTTTGTTATCTTAATCATTTTTTATGACGAAAGAAATTGGTTGGATGGGTGCTGGTATTGTCAGACGTCTTATAAGCGAATGAAAACCGCGAAATCGTCTTATCTACGGAATAAAAAAAAAATACTGGGTTGATACAGCTGTATAGCTCCACGGCATCATTGTCTCCGGAATAAATTTTATTTTAACTAGCAGATTTCGCGAATGTCTGTTTTAAATCTAAGGGTCTAAGGAGTCCCTTGTCTAATCGACTACCTAATGAGTAAAAACTATTACCAGCGGATAAAACTTTTCGTTTATTTTAGCCAAAGCTTATACGATGATAAGATACTTATAATATTTAAAAGCTAAAGAGTTTGTTTATTTGAACGCGCTAATCTCAGGAACTACTGGTCCGATTTGAAAAATTCTTTCAGTGTTAGATAGCCCATTTATTGAAGAAGGCTATAACATAACGGTAAGACCAATACAAGTGGAGCACCAATAAAGAATGTTTCAAAATAGGGGTTTAAATAGCTCAAAATTATTTTCACTTTCTACGTAAATGAAGTGGGGGGTAAAATTTAGCGTTATACCAAACTAATTATTCTACGCGGACGGAGTCGCGGGCAAAAGTTAGTACGATGACAAAATATGATTTAAGGGTTGGTTTAAATGTGAACATTTGTTTTTATTTATTACTCCGGGGGTGTACACGTTCGTTTTTCACTCTGTTACACTCTTACACTCATGCACTTGTAACAGTTATAAACATTAAAATCACGATAAACTTTCGCTTTGTACTAACACTATCGAGAACTCAATAATATTGTTTACACACATTTTCCGTATCAGCATTGCTATTCAAATTGAATTCACGTGGCTTATAAAATAGATTTTCCAATTACATTTTCCTCTGTTATACTTGTGTGTGATTGATTGAACTCGGTTGAATATTGTGTACCTTTGTCAGGCTTTTTAACGTGAGCATTGGAACATGAATGGTGCTTCAAGCTATTTTGTGGGGACTGAGAATTTACCTGAGATACGCGAGCCGAGAATATGTTCCCTACTATTATCTTGTTAACATTAAACACAGATACAAATTGTTTCATTCGAGGCATCAACCGCGTGCAACGTAGTGGGTGGGGTGGCGAAAAATAAATTTTAATATTGTCGCATTCACTCGCTGTCACTGTGATCGTTTCCAATTAATCACAAAAAAGTACGACAGTACGCGAGCTAAGGTCGTCACTTTTCTACCGACGCTTCCTCATTGAACAACATTCGTATGCGTATTGATGTTTTCACTGCGAAGTAAATATAACGAGGCGTTTTACGAACGACCTTGCTTTTTATCGAGCGTCTGGTTTTAAAGAGGGCGATTTTACATGGTTTTCTTTCATGTTTCTATACTGTGCATATAGCTGAATTAAATCGTTCACACAACAGACTAGCGTTAGGATTATCTCTTGTGTTAAAGGCCTCAGTTATATACTTGTAGATACGACACGAGACGAACTATTTTCGTTGAAACCCCAAACGTTGTAAGATCTCCCCATAGACACAGCCCACTGAGTTTCTCGCCGGATCTTCTCAGTGGATCGTGTTTCCGATCCGGTGGTAGATGCTGCGAAACACTGCTCTTGCTATGGTCAGTATTAGCATCACTCCGGTTTGAGCCCCGTGAGCTCACCTACTAGCTAAGGTTACGCTGAAAAAAAAAGAAAAAAGTAAGATCTTTAACAACGATACTGAGTCCAGTAATAAAACCCTGCCCCAGTGCCTAAGTTACTTGCAATCCAGTAGAACAACTTGGCGATCGATATCGCATGTCATGGAATGTCAATTTACTTGGATACGACCATGTTAGTTTTTTTTAAATTAAATTGAAACAGAAAAGGAAACTTCAATATCAACTGTGTATGTAGCGATAACAGAAAGGCGGCCAAAAGTCGAAAGTAATTCACCGGATGCTATGCAATTTCTGGGTTGAACCGCTCTTGTAAATAGTGGTGCTCTGGTAAGGATTATTATAGCCGTTATGCGCTCGACCTTTTGTCGTAGTCTCATCGGGCGAAGGATACAAGGGATTCTAGTTGTTATGATAAAAAATATAGTTGATGACTCATATAATTGTCATATCATGCTTTAATGACGAACTTGCGATAAAATTTGAAATATCGTTAGTAGCAGCTTTCTGACCGAGGTCCACTGTACAGTATCTGTCGTGAGTCAGACAATCGGAAGCCGTTATTTTATATTCTGGTGTAAATTTTGATTTTACCCTTTTATGCGGACGAGCAAACGTCTGGACTTCAGCAATGCCAGGGGCAGAGCCAAGCTGCTGCCTACCGTTAAGTACTCTCTACAAGTCTCGTTTGAAGAAGAACATGTTATAGCCATATTTTCAAAATTTGTTTTGTTTTTCAATGAGCTTTTGTTCTATATATATGGTAAAATCGAATTACAAATTCAGCGGAAGTACCAAAATATTAATATTGTATGGTATGTAAAAAACTATACGTAAATATAAATAAATCGGCTTATATACACGGCCATCCTCCTTACCTTTCACGCGATATATACGGCACGTTTTTTTTGCAAACAGTACAAACGAACTGTCAACGATCCAATACAAAACGTAAGCTGTGTCTATTTAGATAAAATATAAATGCCAAATGGTTTTTTTTGAACAATAAGATCCTTATGCCAATGGTAATCATCTTATAGCAAACGGATACATTAAAATATTCATTGCCCAAATCAAAACTGATCCTTACATTTTCCATAGTCTGTTCAGTGATGGTTATTCCAGTTGTTGTTATGAATAGACCCATGATTACTCGACCGTCAGTAGCTTTATTTCAATTAACGTCTCCGTTGATATCTTATATTATAACTAACGTGACCATTATTTTTTTTTGTCGAAGCGGGTCATCTGCGGAATTATATAATGATAAAAAGTATTTAGTATTTTACAATTATTTTCTTATAGATGATAGAATAACACAAAAGAATCAAAACACTAAACACAAAATAGTACTCTGTAATAGTCTGTGCCTCTTTTGTTAAATTATCCGATTTAAACACTTCTAGCTCTATGTTGAATTGAAAAATAAGTTTATCGTTTGGTTTGTTTGCAAACGCGGAACTATGTCAGCCTCACTGGAGACAGCGGGACAGAATGCCTGAAAGCGGGACTGTCCCGCGCAAATCGGGACGTATTCGTATCGACGTATCGGGACGTCTCATTAATTATAACTATGTATTAATTAATAGTATCGTGAGTATTGTCAGTTGCCCGTAAATAAAATGAATTCAATTAAATCCATTCACAAACGAATCGCGTGCGGCACGAAAATAATGTGATTAATTATTTTTTAAATACATTACGTGCTTTCTCGGCTGATGGTAATGTATTATTTTGGTCAAGATCGACGAAACGTCCAGCTAAACTCTTCATTTTACTATTGTCGTATCATATCTTGGAGGCGGTTGGAAATGCTGCAAGTTAATACGTGTTTTACTGCTGGTAGGGCGTTTTGTCAGTCCGCACGGGTAGACACCAACGCCCTGCCTATTTCTGCCGAGAAGCTTTAATGCGTTTCAGTTTGAAAGGCGGGGCAGCCGTTGTACGGTTACAACGGAGACCTTTAGAACTCTTTTGTTGAGGTGAGTGGCGGCATTTACGCTGTAGTTGTCTATGGGCTCCGGTAACCAGATAACGCCAGGTGGACGCGAGCTCGTCCACTCATCTAATCAATAAAGAAAAACCGATTTGTACAGCCTTCATACTATAATAGCTAATACTTAGATCTTATGTCTTAGATTATGCAGTGGCATACACCATAGCGAATGCTCGTAGTAGCCTGTCTATTGTCATTTGTCATCAGAATAGTTCAATCACTGCTGTAGTCGCAGCATACTTCATCACAATTTTAATGATTATTTTATTTTTTATATAATTAGGAGTGTTTTTCCCTGTGCGCCACGTGCTTGTGGCCAAGTTAGGTTGCAACGTCATACGAAGGGGTGATTTTTAGCAATTAATATGAAGATACGGGTGTTATGTCGTGCCCGCTTCCCTGTGCCGCGAATCCACTCTCTGCGAGTAGTCATCACTAGAGTATTCTTTTAATTCAATAATTTTTTTTTTTGAGATTTAATTAATTAATAATTTTTTTTTATATATCTTGTAATAAACAATTGTAACTTTGTAGTTGAGCTCTTCGTTCGCACCCGTCGTCAGGCGGTTATAACACGGGAGATATTCAAAATACCCGCAAAAAACTTCGTAACTAAAATTGGCGAAAAACGTTAAAACCGTTATCGGGGTCGCACGTTATCACATTTACAGGATGTATTAATGAATTAGTTTACAAATGTTTTATTTTTAAACGTCAATCATTAAAATGTTATCGCGTTACGGATTCGAAGTCATCTTACCTTCATGTCAAAGGTTTGTGCTCCGGGCAGTTTAGGGGTTAATATAATTATTAAATTTTTTATTTTATTGTTTACTAAAATAAATGCCTCGCCCCGCTCACCTCTGCCAAGAAGCAGTTAAATGCAGTGTTTTGAAGGGTGAGAAAACCGTTATAAAATACTATTGCTGTTTAGACGTCATGTAACAAGGTGTAAACATCATTCACACTGGCCGATAATATCGCACAGTAAGCGAAAAACGACACTAATAAGCTAAGCGTATAATCACGCAATATATTGCTTTGTAAACCTTTATAACCTTATCCCAGGAGCTAACCAAAGTTGTAGACTGTAAATCTGTAAAATTAAATTTCACGATTAAAATATTTAGAACTAGCGACCCGCCCTCGCTTCGCTTCGGAAACATTAAAACACACATGAAACAAAAACAAAAAAAAAAAGGTAGCCTATGTTCATCAGGGACAATGTCGGCTTCTAATGGAAAAATAATTTTTCAAATCGGTCCAGTAGTTTCGGAGCCTATTCGAAACAAACAAACAAACAAATCTTTCCTCTTTATAATATTAGTATAGATGTACGTTTAAGTCGACTGCTATAAATATAAAGTTTTTGACATTGTTATTAATAAAGATCTTGATTTTAGATACAGCCCTTACAAGCCTCGTTAACGTATGAAATAATTGTAAGATTGGTTCTCTTTAGTGATCATTATATTATGATATTATTGTAATGAAGACTTTCAATTCAAATTTTCATTCTCTTCTATTTTCTGTGATTTAATTAAACTTGACAAGTGTGTGTATTTCTGATAACAATACACTTTTGTGTTTACGTCTATTTGGTTTCATGATGAACAATGGAACTATGGTAATGAAACTTTAGAATGCCTTTTAAAATTTCTCGAGTTTGCGCGCAGTCATAAAACATCTGAACAACTTCTTCGTCGCCGAACCCTTCGCTTGCTACGAATGGCTCATCTACGTCTATGGGATAGACATAGACATCTACCGTAGTGGTTAGTTAAACCACCAGGTGGGCCATGAGCTCATCCACCCACCTAGGCAAAAAAAAATCAAATCCTTTTTTATTCATAACAGAGGGTGTTATAAGGGACCTGAATGGGTAGGAACCTTACCAGGAGGCAAGGTGGAAGGTATGTACAATCCGTTCACCACCTAGTGCCATAGACGTTAAATAACCTAAACACGAATTTGTCCCGTCCCTGAACTACTTCATCATTTAAAAACGCGGTTTCGTTATATTATCCTCATTAAAAATGTTACGCTAGCTATTAACACAGCCCATAGATTAGATAATAGACGATAAACCGGTAGAAGTCTAATTTAGTTATTGTAAGGCGTTTAACGCGTTTTCATGTTAGCTGTATTAGCAGTCGCTGTATGACAGTGATAGCTACAGGCGAAGTGAGGATGATATAATATATTCTTGTATTTTGGAGGGTAGGTATAATATCTATCAAGAATCACTCATGACCGCTTTTCGGCAAGAATCGTTAGAATAGCAAGAGATTTTTCTAATGAAATACGTACTCAGCAAATGTTCACGATTGACTTCCACGGTGAAGGAATAACATCGTGTAATAAAAATCAAATCCGCAAAATTATAATTTGCGTAATTACTGGTGGTAGGACCTCTTGTAAGTCCGCGCGGATAGGTACCACCACCCTGCCCGTTTCTGCTGTGAAGCAGTAATGCGTTTCGGTTTGAAGGGTGGGGCAGCTGTTGTAACTATACTGAGACCCTTAGAACTTATATCTCAAGTTGGGTGGCGCATTTACGTTGTAGATGTCTATGGGCTCCAGTAACCACTTAACACCAGGTGGGCTGTGAGCTCGTCCACACACCTAAGCAATAAAAAATAAAAAAAGACTAAAGTCCACATCGATTTGGAATAACCGTCACGTCACGGCATAATTGATTATGTAATTAGGAAAGTTAAAAAGAATTGACATTCGATTGGTTTGCACGGCATGTCGGTATTCCATAAGGGTTTTCGACGCGACCCGACCACGGATTATTGTACATGTCTTGTGCGCTTACGTGTGTGCGTATGACTTACGTAACGCTTCTACGTGTGAGTAGATATGAACACGACCTCGCTTCCACGATTGTCATTGCATAGCGACATGCCGCGATTTCTGACTAAATACCTATGTAACATTATAACAATGCTAGTAAGTTAAGACTCGACGTATTTCACAAATATTCGTGCTGTGTAGTCTATGCATACGTATCAGTAACCAAGAATTTTAGGTCGATTTTGCTTCGTCGAAAGAAAGTAAATAAATAGGACAGTAGAAATTTTTAAGGATATAAAGAGCGTTGAAAACTTATTTATTATTTAAAGCAACGACTAATAGGGATTATTTTATTCAGTTTATTTATTTTTTGCATAGTTTTTGAGATCACATACACTGAGATAAAATAAATGTATCTTTATGTGTGTACCCTTCCTAATATCCGTGATCGACGAAGACTAACCGTCGGGTGAGCTGTAGACTCGTCTGTCTAGCAATAAAAAATAGGCTCGCCGATATTACGTTTACCCTCTTAGTCATGTTATAGATAATCAGCAAGTATGTTATCTTATTAAAGAAATAAATTGCTCGAGTGACGCTATTGTTGCGTTAATTTTGGGTGCCAACATCATTGTCATCATTAGTAATCATTTTAAATTAAGGGACATGTGGTATTATGACGTCATTCCTTCAAAGCACATGAGTACTTAACTGACTTCCATTATCCTGGTAATGTAAGTAATACTCAATTCGTAGAATTCTCTTAGTGTTGCTTTTCAAGTTAAATGAGTTTTGTACACGATTTCCTCGTGATGACAACACATGAGTATGGTACCACTAAAATAGACATGTGTTGATGTTAACTGGTCAATTAATAAGCACATTGAGATTGTTAAAGTTTTTTTTTTTAGTAATAAACTAGCTGAGTCCCGCGATGTTACCCGCGGTTATTTTCGTAACGCGGGTGCCGCCGCGGGGCGAAGCTAGTCTAATAAAAGTAGACTAAGTTACTCCTTATATCATCAGCCACCTATCAGTGAAAGTCCCGTCAAAATCGGTTCAGCCATTCCAGATATTAGCCGGAACAAACAGACAGACAAAATTTAAAAAAAATGTTTTTTTGGTATATGTGCTGTGCATACATACTTACGCATTTAGTAAAAATTAGTTATTTTATTATTACAAACAAAGACTCCATTTTTATTTTTAAATAAGATATTTCTAGCATAGAAATAAGATCTCATGTTTACTACCGAATGGCTTCGAATTGGTCCTGGAAATTGTAATATAAATGCCGGTTTAGTGTGTGTTTCTCATTATTACTGCGTTTGAAATAAACACATTAAATGATTGTTGATTCACCTATAAATTAGTAAGTGATAGTCGTAAACGGAAATTGTGTTAATTAAAATAAATGGAAATTTCTCGAATAACGCGTCGACAGATACGGCAGGTATAGATAGCGGGTTCTAGATCTGCCTATAGAATGTAACTTTACAATAAAAGTAAGTCAACTTCTGAGTTCGATAAAATCATTAACAATTGACTCTTTTTTTTGTATCGAAAACTCAACGGCTTTTAGCAATGATACCTAAAATCAACGACAAAAAAAATAGATATGTAGTTCTTTATGCATGAATGCAAAGGAATCTTCAACTTAATTCAAGGATGATCCGCTTCTAATTGTGACATCGGTTTAAAATTTTGCAAGAAGCTATATTTCTGACGATGACACGATAATGTAACATTCTCGAGCCGATCTATTAGGTAAAGCTGAAATGATAGGATTGCATCTTTTGAACGGTTTATACCCAACTCATCTAGTTTGGGACTCTTAGAAATAGCTTTAACTATGGCCCTCAAATGTTAATTTACACCTGTTGAAGCTTGTTCTATAATTATTGGTGATGATTTGACAAAACTCTTCACTATCGGTATCGATTTATGTTCAAAAAGCTTTTTGGTCTACATTTTATTTTTTTATTTTTTTTAAATTGCTTACGACGTGTGGACGAGCTCACAGCCACCTGGTGTTAAGTGGTTACTGAAACCCATAGACATCTACAACGTAAATGTTGTAGATGTCTATGGGTTTGTAATACAACGTTCGGATTGTCGATAATCCCATTCTCTCGGATCGTTTGGAGCCTCTGGGTCTGCGGAGGGACTTCGGTTCCCTCTGTATTTTGTACCGTATGTTCCATGGGGAGTGCTCTGAGGAATTGTTCGAGATGATACCAGCATCTCGTTTTTACCATCGCACCGCCCGCCACCGGAGTAGAGTTCATCCACAGATTCGGTAGAATCTGGCGCCAAGTTCCGTTCAAAAATCCCGTTGTAAACGGAGCGCCAGACTACCGACTGTGTTTACTGTAAGCAGAACGGTTTTTTGAGGTTGCGAAATTTTATTCAATTCTACGGTACTTCTGGTTCCTAAATTGTACATTACATCAATCACTCACAACTTTATTTTACTGATTTTAACTAGTTATATCAATTACAACAATTAATCTACTTGAAATTATTAATTTTATCACTACAAACTATAGCTCGCTCAAAAATTTCGATCCTGACTTTTTTTTATGTTAAAAGTGACATGCCACAGACTATAAATAATTCGAGAATACATGGTAATCTACGGCCGCCAGGGTGCGCTGGAATTATTCCTACATTTTTAATGGATTTTGTGACCTGGTAACTGAGACCTTTAAGTCATGTCTTATTTTAATTTATATTCATATTTTTATGAAAAATGATATTATGGAGTGAAATTAAATGAAGATGATTAATTTGAGATATTAATCAACTGGGATGAATTTAATTTGGTTTAAATTTGTAAAAGTTGATGTTGATTATTATAACACTAATTAATTGAGCGTTTCATTAGCTTTTAAGCTGAGTGACTATTTATAATTTATTTTTATTCTATTGTCTATTTTTGTTAAGTAATAAATGAGCAAAAAATAATACTTAACAAAAAGATATGAAATCCGAACAAAAACAGTTTCACTGTAAAAAACTGCGCCAAGTCCACGTTCATAAAACTCATCTCAATACATTTGCACTTTACAAAAAATAAGAATCATTTCAATAACTTTAATTCTCTACAAAAAGATGTGAAATACAAAAAAATACCAAGAAACCGTTATAATGTTGAAAAAATTAATAAAAATTTGTTGAAAATTTAATAATGAAAACAAAATTTTTTTTATCGTACTTGGCGCGCGTAATCTAAAGGGGTCGAACGCAAAAGTGGTCGATTTGGCATATAATAGCCCATATATAGTGAAAGCTGCTGAAAATTACCGTAGTTCTGTCTCAATTTCTCATAAAACGCTAACAAGAGCGAAAAAGACATCCTGGGTAACTTTTTACAGCTTTCACTGTATATTAAAGCAAAATGGTTTTTTTCTCGGGTTGAAATTCTTCCGAAAAAATTTGAGGTACTCAATGACGCGCGCCAAGGGCGATAAAAAAAATTTTGTTTTCATTATTAAATTTTCAATAAATTTTTATTAATTTTTTCAACATTATGACGGTTTCTTGGTATTTTTTTGTATTTCACATCTTTTTGTAGAGAATTAAAGTTATTGAAATGAGTCTTATTTTTTTGTAAAGTGCAAATGTATTGAGATGAGTTTTATGAACGTGGACGTGGCGCAGTTTTTTACAGTGAAACTGTTTTTGTTCGGATTTCATATCCATACTACCTGGAGCCACTGCGGTCATCCACAGTGCGTTTCTAGAGATCTTTTTTGCCACGTACCATCCGGCTATGGAATGAGCTCCCCTCCACGGTGTTTCCCGAGCGCTATGACATGTCCTTCTTCAAACGAGGCTTATGGAGAGTATTAAGCGGTAGGCAGCGGCTTGGCTCTGCCCCTGGCATTGCTGAAGTCCATGGGCGACGGTAACCACTCACCATCAGGTAGGCCGTGTGACCGTCTGCCTACAAAGGCAATAAAAAAAATAAAAAAAATGCGCCACACACCTCGAGATATAAGTTCTAAGATCTCAGTATAGTCACAACGGCTGCCCCACCCTTCAAACCGAAACGCATACTGCTTCACGGCAGAAATAAGCGGGGTGGTGGTACCCACCCGCGCGGACTCACAAGAGGTCCTACCACCAGTAAATCGTTCAATCCTGGCTCGTTTTACCAATACTAGGAAAACATAATAATACATTTCGAAAACTAAACGCACAACGACACAGACGCTAATATTTCATAACGTAATGCTTACGTAACGCGGTCGTGCTAATTGAATTAAATGTTTAACGACTTCTGGCTACACGACACTAGCCCAGCGCTGTTAGCTTGTAACGTCAAAACACACGATGCTTCGTATTGTACTATGTCATTGTTCATCGTGGAATGTGACCGATAACAGATCAATAGAAACGTTGTGAAACTATATTTGTATTTTTATTTTATTTTATTGCAACTGGTTTTAATTTGTTACCGGAGCTATCATCCGGAGACATCTACAACGTAAATTCCGCCACCCACCGTGAGATATGAGTGCTAAGCTCGCAGTTTTTACAGTACAACGGCTGTCCCACCCTTCGAACCGAAATGCAATACTGCTTGACGGCAGAAATAGGCAGGGTGATGGTGCCTACCCGCGTGGACTCTCAATACGTCCCACCACCAGTAAAAAGTATGTTTCTATTTACATATATAGTAACTTACATACATATTTATAAGCTATCCGGTACTAAGAGTTTGATCTCCTCCTCCTTGCGTCGTATTCCTCACTGCTGAGGATCGTGACCACCCTTTTCTATCACCTTCGAGTTTGATCTAAAACCGTGAATGTCGCCAACGACCTTGACCAATGAAATCTGTACTTCGTAAGTTTTGAACACATTTCTGGATACAAATACACCGGTTGTTTTACCCATCGGTTCACGGACGCCATACATTGGTGCGCTCCGGTCGTTTTAATTAATATCTAGAACATTGTTTGTGTGTGTGCGTAAATGAAAGTAAAAGATACAACACGCAACGCGTGGACAGTAATGGTGATTTTCCAACAATCCAACGACAGACCGGACACACGATTTCACGGCTTAAATCCGTACCTAGTATTATACTACTCGTTATCGGAGCCTACAGATAATGCAACAAAGTCCTTACTACATCCTAAGTCAAAATCGATGTTTCAATTGGCATAGTATGTCATCCTAAGACTTGCAACAGGTGAAACATGAGATAAAGAAAGACTTGCCAAACAGAGTCAACGCGCACGGGTCTTGCCCAATATTCATTCATATGATGAAATAACAAATTCCAGTTATTAACATTCTAAAGGTAAATACTAAGTTGCGACCGTGGTATTTTCTTTCTAAAACGGATTACGACATTGATTTGATTTTTGGATGAATTAACCGCACTATGAAATTCTTTAGTGGCACGAAAGCTCATTGGAACGTGATTAAATGCAAAAATGTCAATCATCTTTTCCCAATACCTTGCTAAAGGTTTTTCTGTAGTCTAAATAAGTTTATTCTCTAGTTTTTAACGTCCTTAAACTGTTGAATCCTTAATAGCCGTTTACACTTATTGCTCGTTTTAATCTTGTTACATTAAGAAAATGTATGCTAACAAATTTTTCTAACATTACTCAGGCGATATGATCTCATGTCCAAAACGTCACAAGATTGAGTCATTGTTTGTCGGGTTCATTAATATTTTATCATCATGACACAGTACAAATCGCAATCGATGTCCACAGTAGTTGAATGTAGCCTTTTCCCAGTTTTGTTCGCTTAATGAAAAATGGCTTATGGATGTTATCTCCTAATCTAAAACGTGTCATAGTGCTGAAGGGACCTTCAGAACAGAAATATTCTAGTTGTCATATTTGATTTTTGGCATAATTGCATCACTAGAAACTAATACACCGCTGCACCGAGCGCTTTTCCCTTTTATTATGCTACGGGTTCACTGTTGCTCCCCCGCAACCCCAAACACTCCAGTCCAACCGGCATACCCAATTGTTCACCGTCAAATCGAATCTAAGTCGTTGTGGCCTAAAAGATAAGACGTCCAGTGCATTCGTATGTAGCGATGCACCGGTGTTCGAATCCCGCAGGCGGGTACCAATTTTTCTAATGAAATACGTACTCAACAAATGTTCACGATTGACTTCCACGGTGAAGGAATAACATCGTGTAATAAAAATCAAACCTGCAAAATTATAATTTGCGTAATCACTGGTGGTAGGTCCTCTTGGGAGTCCGCACGGGTAGGTACCACCACCCCGCTTATTTCCGCCGTGAAGCAGTAATGCGTTTCGGTTCGAAGGGTGAGGTAGCCGTTGTAACTATACTGAGATCTTAGAACTTATATCTCGAGGTGGGTGGCGCATTTACGTAGTAGATGTCTATGGGATCCAGTAACCACTTAACACCAGGTGGGCTGTGAGCTCGTCCATCCATCTAAGAATCTAAGCAATAAAAAAAATATAAAAAAAAGACATCTCTCTGTAAGGACTTCAGTTCATATATCAGTTCTATTTTAAGATAGTGAGGTTACAGTTCCCAAATGTGGTTTGTTTATAATAATTTAACATTTAGAACTACCATAATTCATCGCTCATATTTATCCCACGTGTGGATGAGATCATGACTGCACAAAAAAATCACACCGCACTTTGAAATCAGTTCAATGACTGATGTATTACTTGTGTGCTTATTATTATCATTTGTTTCCACAATATTTGTATTTTAACTAAATGAAAATGCTTTTTAATGATGCGCATGCGCAAAAATCGCTCACTTAAATACATACATCGTCTATTCATATATTTTCCGGGTATAATTTGCGATGCTTAAAATGTCTTTGCGGCTCCATTTTCAACGTGTCCAAAATTCTCGACCAAAAAATTTAGCAAATGACGACCTTTCTCTGAACGAATGTTTCTGTTCAAGGACCGATGGTTTAAGTGTTTTTTTTATCATGTTGTTTATATTGTTTATAGTAAGATTAGCTTCATAAAATAAGATTATAAACACATTTTGTTCAAACATTTTTCTTTTTTATTCCTTACAATCTTTTAGAATCTCCATATTTTTAGCGGATCAATATCTAAAATATACATTTAGTCAAAAAAAAAATAGGATCGAGAATAGATGCTTTGCTTATGGTTCTAAAACCCATTTTTTTGCTGTTGTTAGATTGGCACACTATTTATTCCCTTTTTGGCGCCCAATTTAAATTGCATTTGAAGATCCAACATTCACGAAACGCGTTGTTACTGATTATTCGTTGGCGCAAGTGTATCATTTCTGGAGGAGCATACTTTCAAGGTGATAAATTAAATTTTAATGATACTCCATACTACCTGGAGCCACTACGTTTATCCACAGTGCGTTTCCAGATATCTTTTTTGCCATGTACCATCCGGCTATGGAATGAGCTCCCCTCCACGGTGTTTCCCGAGCGCTATGACATGGACCTCAAACGAGGCTTGTGGAGAGTATTAAACGGTAGGCAACGGCTTTGCTCTGCCCCTGGCATTGCTGAAGTCCATGGGCGACGGTAACCACTCACCATCAGGTGGGCCGTATGCTCGGCCGTATATACGGCAATAAAAAAAAAATAAAAAAATAACTAAAATATTGTGTAATGTTCATCTTTTCCGGTGTTTTCTTGCCGAAGTAAAATAAGGAATATTTTTGATTCCATGTGCAGTAAGTTGTAAATCGCTAAAAAAAGTTTGAATCTCTATACAAAACTTCGTTATGCGCTTTCCCTTGCCTCATTAAAGGCTATTAAAACAGCAATTTTAAATAGTTTTCGCTTGTTACAAACAAAATTATGGTCATCACGGGTTTTTGAATGTACTTTTCCCAAACGAAACTGTCTTGTACAACAAGATTATGTGTTATTAAAGTAAATCGTCTATTGTGTGAGGTGTGTCGCGCTTCACACTTGTGGAATGGCGGTTTCAATGGAAAGAGCGTAGGAGGTTTCGAAACCTATGGGCACGGCACGTATGGGTTCTGCGTATACAGCAGAACCAGATTAGATCATAGACTTGTCTGTAAGTTTGTTTATGCAGACTGTAATTATTCAATTATATTCTGTAAATATTCAATTATATGCTTTCAGTTAGATAGTAAAATACTATTAGGAAAAACGCCGATATACGCTCGCGTGTTTTTTGTTGTTATTGTAGGCAGACTGCAGGCCCAACTGACAGTAGTCAGCATCATGGACATCAGCAGTATCAAGGGCAAGGCCAAGGCAATGCCAAACTGTATATTATTATCTTCAAATACTTGTGAAAATTAAAAAAAAAATACATAATTAAAGTAATACTGGATACTACAATGTTTTTCTTCCACCATTAATTATGCCCTGCTTTTATGGAAGAAATTTTGGTCTTAATATTGTAATGTACTTAAGTAACCGCCTCTCCGAGCGTAGCTGGAATAGTCCCTTAGGCTACCAGCGGTTAGGTACCGAAAAAAAAACTTAAAATTCTGCCCTAAATATTGTCAATAATGAGAGCGAGGCAGCTGCCCAAAGCTCGCGCATTATGTTATAGAAGTGTTAATTAAGAAAATGAAACAAAAATCTACACATAAAAGACTAGTAAAAATAATTAGTTTATAAATTGGACCCAACCGTTAACATCTGTTTCGCGTTTATTGAGTGAATCATGTGTAACGCTATTTCGCCGAATTTGTTTCGCCGCATTGTATATTAATTCATTAACTTGATGAGCAATAGGATCCGCACTTAAATATTATTCAACACTCATATAAGTTCAAATAGCAAATCTATAAAGAATCAACTTATTTATCTAGGAATAAGTGGCATTGTGATCTTGGCAATAAAATGGATTTCCTTTCTGAAAATCGATCCACTAAGTTAATTCAAAATATCTGAGAAGCTCGTTACCAAGTTTACTAGACTATTTTAACAATAGCCAATGTAATAATATCGTAATAATGAGTACAGTAAATCATATTATGTGTACGCGATATCATCAATTTAAAACTATGATTTCAAAACAAACATTCATCTCTGTTGTTCACATGTCGTTTTTCTTGCACTCGCGACACGCGATCTCGCTAACGCTCTAGGAATGTGCGTTTTTGTCATCAGCTAATGATGTGAAAGAAAGAACCGTCCTGACTCCAAGCCTTCCATTTGTGTTAATATTTAACGTAAGATAATCAAGAACCAGACCGCAGAAATCGAAAACCCGTCATATTGAATTTGTAGAAATGATATGACTCCTAAAAACATGAACGTTGGTCGGCAGTTTATTTATATGATGGCTTCGGAAGCAATCTCCGAACTGACGCACATACTCACAAATCTATGTGAATGTGAAGATTTTAATATTATTAATATCTGTGAAATTATGTGTGCCTATCATTGTTTTTAATATTGGGTTGTTTATAATCGATAAATATTATGTTGAAATCAAATAAATATCCTCCCACCCTCTGTAACCACTTTCCATTTGCTGGTAGTATCTTCTTCATTTTCCTACCTAACCTAATCGCGAGCGCTCGTGACAGATTGCCCTAAGAGTGAATACAGTTTGTTATCACGGTAATACCTATTTCTGTAGAGAATCATTTACAAGTTATATGGTATTTTCATTTATTTCTTAATTGAAAATGTTACAATGCGCTTAAGTTCCTCAAATAAGCCGATTTAGATAAACGGGGCTTTCCTAATTTGGTATTTAGTCAATGGTCATACGCCTTATCTATTGATTAAAAAGTTCTTTCGGGTCGCTCTAAAGTCTGCAGAATACCGAGCATCTCTCAGAGTATTTGTCCGCCTAAGGCGCTGATAAAAAATATTGCACATGACGTTACACTAGTCTTGTGTCATACCTATGAGATATTTACTCTAAATTTATCTCGAGTAATCTGGTCCTCAGAGCATCAGAAACATAGTGATAAAGTTTTTGAAGATTTTGAAATCTACATTGTTGTGGATTTTTGGAAGTGCAGATCTTTTGGTGCTTTGAAAGGTTGAGTTTTACTGTACCATCAAAGCGTCCTTAGCTAGATAATGGGTACGTGTTGAAATATTATATCATTTTTCGTGAAATCAAAATACGGCAGGGTCGTTGGTGACTTGTTGGCATAAATTGTATGCTCAGATAACATTACCTGGATTGTTACAACCATACTTTCGATATTAGGCAATGGTGATTTGTTAGTGATTAACTATAGATCATCTCTCGGATGACAGGTTGATGATCAAACACGAACCGGCCGGCATCGAAGCGCGACCGGCCACCCGCGTGACCTCGTTCCCACGCCGAATACCAGATGCGATCATTGTGCGGAGAGGTCACAGTCGAGCCATCGTAGCGCTGACAATAAACCGACTGCCCTTGACTCCAACAGGTGTAACTAATGTACAAGTGTTACGAAGTAGTGACATCTGCATACCACATAATAACAAGAGTTAAAAATTTTCGTAGTAGATAGTGGCTTGACAGTGCCCCTGGTGTGTGTGATGTCCATTACCGACGGACACCATCATCAGTCGGGTTGTAAGGTTATCTGCCTTCGAACGTTGAAAACATTTATGTGAAGTCGCGTCTCTAAATAGGAAGGTTCGAGAAGGCTTTGTGTTGAGCGACTATTTACCCCATCATCCACTGTACTAGTCATATAATTCTCACCTTATTTTCTCCTATGTGCCTTCTTGAATAAGGTCGGAAGCCTGTGTGAGCCCGTACTAGTGAATAACACTAATTATGGGCTCACCAAATGCAGTTTATCATCAGCAAAATCGCTATCGATTCTGCCATTATATTTCGCTATAATAAATGTCTGAGCTGAACAAATTGATATGTAAAAAACCTATCACATGACTTGGCAAGATTAACAGCAGTATCGTTTCAGAAAGTTTGTATACTCGTCGTTTATTAGAATTACTCATAGTCGTATCGTAGAAATTGATTTTTGAATTAATGTCTAAACTGCCAGCTGTCATGCGAACTGCATTTAGTTTCAACAACGAATTTATGTAATCGCATACAACTTATATCAAACTGCTTATACAATCAAATCCGTTCGCAGTCTCTATATATAAAAATGAATTGCTGTTCGTTAGTCTCGCTAAAACTCGAGAACGGCTGGACCGATTTGGCTAATTTTAGTCTTGAATTATTCTTGGAAGTCCAGGGAAGGCTTAAAAGGATAGATAAATATGAAAACGCTCGGAATTAAATAAAAAAAATGTTTTTCCTTTGATGCGTCCCCCGTTGGACGGATTCCTTTTGTTTGTGTTAAATATATTTTATACAAAAGCTTAGATCTCTTATTTATCGATTGAGGCACTACGAAGTTTGCCGGGTCAGCTAGTCATTCAATAAATTAATGCTCATATCATGACTTGAAAAAAAACGGTCGGAACAAAGTTTGTGTATGGTAAGTCCTGTCCTGTTGGCATTAAGAAATAAATTACAATCCTGCAGTTTTTTTTTCGGTGGCAAAAGTAATCGTGCGGTTTTCTTCAGAATAGCATAGACTGACCACTGTCGAACTTGTCGGTCCATTAAAACCAGTTCCACGGACTTCGTTCACAAGCACATCACACATACACGTGTAGCAATCATTGATGCCGTCAAACATGTGTGCGCTAAGGAGTGCCGCGCCGGTGAAAGTGCGTCGTAATCTAGTGGTGTTCAAACTATATTACGATAGCGCGTTGCAGACTAAAATCGCGCGCGATTTCGGCTTTTGCAAAAGTCTGGTAATCGTTCCTTAAAAGTATGTTATGGCAAAGCAATTAAAACTGTTTCACTTTGAACAGTTTGACAGCTTTAATCTCTATGCCAAGATTATAATGAGCCTCTTAAGTATTAATTTAACTTATTAGCATTGCGTTTAAGCACGAAGCTAATAATAGTCGTGCCGTAAAATCTGCTATGTGCTACATTTGCACCCACTAGTCACAAAACGACCTTGCGTCTACCCAACTGCCAACAGAATGTGGCTCGGATATCCTCCGGCTTTGTAGTAAACTTGATTTAGGTCTGACGCATACTAAACAGGTTCTAAGCGAATACCTTGGTCGGATTTCAATCGGTTAGGTTTCTATAACCAACGACAATTTGGATAACATTGATAGTTTATAGGTAGCAGTAGAACGGCCAAGACTTAAACGTAATGATTGATGATGAATAATTTCAATCGGGTGGTCCGTATGCTCTGCTGAGGATTAACATGGATTATTAATAGTGGTATCTAAAGTAGATGATTATACTTTCAAGAAAAAAAATCTCCTATATATATACTTTATATTACTTTTTGTAGTTTCTCCAATTATTGTCAGTAATTCAGTTGTCACTTTAGCTACACTGCTTTTTCTGTACTTTTTTCATTTATTTGCACAATCCGCAATACTGAAAAAAGTTATGTTTATGTCATGACATGTTATTATAATCAGATTGATCTTTGGCCAGAATAGGATATCATTTATGATGCAACTATTAGTAGGGCTCACTGGTAGTTACTACCAACCTGGCCACTTCTGCCGCGAAGACGGATCAGTAGTTATATTCACAGTTCATAATTAAACCTCGTGTTTTAAGGATTTTATCAGCGCACTGCCAGTCGCCGGAGCAGAGTTCATGCATATTACCCAGAACCACTGTGTTCATCCACAGTACGTTTCCAGAGATCTCTTTGGAATCAGGCTTGGATTGATGTTTCTTGAGCGCTATGACAAGTTCTTCTTCAAACGAGGCTTGCTTGCTTGAGTTTGAGTTTTTTATTGCTTAGATGGGTGGACGAGCTCACAACCCGCCTGGTGTTAAGTGGTTACTGGAGCCCATAGACATCTACAACGTAAATGCGCCAACCACCTTGATATATAAGTTCTAAGGTCTCAAGTATAGTTACAACGGTTGCCCCAGCCTTCAAACCGAAACGCATTACTGCTTCACGGCAGAAATAGGCAGGGTGGTGGTACCTACCCGCGCGGATTCAAAGTTAAATTAAATTTGTATGGAGCTGGAACGTTTGCTTACGTTTGCAGCTAGGCACGCTGTTCCAACTGCATACAAATTTGAGATAACTTTACGCTTTCGAGAATGTTACAAAATTCGCACTAAGCACACACACAGACGGGCCACATCGACGACCTATGCAATAAAAGATGTTCCCTAGTGACCGCCTAACACTAATTAGCTAGCTAATTTGCTTTAGCATTATTAAAAAAAAACAGGCAAAAGTATTAATGTCAGGGAAAGCCCTTAACGTAGTTTTATTTGTCGCGGACAAGTCTTATGTACGTATAGGAATTCAACAGATTTCACTTTGAATCAAGAGTTGTCACGTACGCTTGACGTCACGATGCGACCGATCGATTTCTACAAAAATACACTTTTTTCCGATTATCGAAATAGATATGTCAAGGAAGCAATCGTTGAATTTTTGTCTATAAGAGTTACAAATGTCCTTTCACCTACTTTCCTACCGATCTCGTTAATTACTACCTTAAGTTCTATTTGTAATCTTAGGTAATAATGGTACGGATATATTTCGGTTTGGTGGGTAGGACAATTTTTATACGACACAAAAGTTTTAATTTCATCCTTTCGTCTCAAATTGAAACATAAACACTAAGGGCCTTTGAGCTCTTTTTATCAAAAAGAACTTGTATTTTTTTTAAATTTCACAACATCAGCGCGGTTTTCGCAAAAAACCTTCCTATTTATGGTATTCGCTGTTGCTTAGAATAAAATGTATCCTATAAAACAGGAATCGTTTTAATGTAGCAACTTATTATCGACTCCATTAAATGGGCACTCTTGACGGCGACGGTTGTGCTTTAAACATTTTGCTCGCCTTTTATGAATTAAAGTCAGATTTGAGACGATTATTGGACACCGACAATTTCAGCTGACGATTCATTTCAAATTTCGTTTGAAGAAGGACCTGTTTTTTTATTGCTTAGAATGGTGGACGAGCTCACAGCTGGTGTTCAGTTGTTACTGGAGCCCATAGACATCTACAACGTAAATGCGCCACCCACCTTGAGATATAAGTTCTAAGGTCTCAGTATAGTTACAACGGCTGCCCCACCCTTCAAACCGAAACGAATTACTGCTTCACGGCAATAATAGGCAGGGTGGTGGTACCTGCCCGCGCGGACTACAAGAGGTCCTACCACCAGTAATTACGCAAATTATAATTTTGCGCGTTTTATGATACCAACAAAAATAGCTAGTGAAGCAAAAGCTTGTAAACCAGGTTATTGACGCCGTCGCCCGCCGTGTATGATATGGTAATTGGTTTCGCGCAAGAACAGCTGATTGTTAGCAGATCGGGAGTTCGACGACCGCACTTTCGACTCTCCCACGACACGCTTGCCCAATCATACTCGCGATGTCTCAAGATGTCGTCAACGTTATACGCGATCTTTATTTTGAATTTTAAATATTACTGCATATATGGATGAACGATCTCTCGGCTCGGCTAGTGTTCATTGGATAATTTGAGACGAGGTCGAAATTTCAATTGTATAATATTATATATATAATATAGCGGTTATCCCACCTTTCAAATAAGAAGGCAGGATTGTGGTTACTACTCTTGCAAGCTTATAAAACATTTCCACTGGTAAATGCATAGTGGCGGTCACAGTATGCTGATGTATTACGCAGAGAACGCCGCGGCTTATTCTGCGATGATTCCATTAGTCGCCTTTTACGACAACCTCAGTTAGAGATCGGTTGGTGCTATTCTAGACAAAAGACAAAAGGATATATCCTTTATACTGGAAATCATGAGGGTTTTCCAACAGCAATAAGCAGAATGGTGTTCCCACCCATATCAAATAAGTAGGGATACTTGTCGTGTGGTAGGGTGGTACTACATATTTTGAGAAAACCAAAGTATTATTTCCAAATCTTCACATCAACATCAATTGACTTGATTATATTACTGACAAAGGATTGAAATATTTATTTTTCTTCACTTCATACTGTAGGTGGACCTACCAGGTTGCCGCTTAACAACTACGACTAAAAAGAGTGTTTATAATCGCTTCCAATAACGTATTCGAAATGATTGAAAACAGCGCGAGTAGACGATCAAAGGTACTCGAAAGTCAATTACTAATGCTCAATCGTTCGTACTAGTTTCAACTGTTTGTTTTGACAACTTTCCAAATCGACTCTCGGAATAACAACGCTTACTGAGAATTCCGAAAATAGGGTGCGTTTGAAAAAACAGCGGATCTTGTCTTACAATTAAAATTCTGGGTGTTGCAATTGGAAAATGTTGGGTGTGAGCCCATTGAGTTTCTCGTCGGATATTCTCAGTGGGTCGCGATTCCGATCCGGTGGGAGATTCTACGAAGCAGTACAGTTAAGCCCACCCTGTTGAAATCACCTATCTGTCTGCGTGAAGCTGGAATAGTCTCTTAGGCTACCAGTGAATCTATAGGAAGAAAAATCTTGGTTATCGCGTCCAGCTACATACGCAACTGAAGGCTTAGCAGAGTCTTTCGACTTGTAATAGTGGTGAATGTTACGATGAAAATAAACAATCTTCTACATACGAAACGTCTTCTGAAGCAAATCTCCGGTAGTTAGGCAGCATTTTGGGCTTTGTCTGCGGGTTTGCCGTTGGCCATAACCAGTGTTGTCAACTTTATTTTAACTAATCCACAAATTTGGCGAACCCTCGAACCACCAGAAAAACACTGACATATTTTGCCAGACAGATAATAGGTGAAGTATTAAAATAATAACAAATTAAAGACAATTATCTTCGGAAGAATCCGATTCATTTACGATTTGTTATTGCAGAATAAATTTCTTTGGTTCCAATTTTTTGTACTACGCGATTTGGTAGTATGTAGCTATTGCAGCATTATCTTTCGCGCTTTAAACCAACACGGACAGTGAGAATTGAAATAGCAAATCTAAGTTCATTCAGTTTCTGTGTTTTATCCTGACAACGTTCATCATGCTAAATAATGTAATCGCTCTAGGTCAGCGTTAGAATGCGGTAAAACTAATAAAGATATAGCAAATATGGCTAAATATCGATAATTTCGCCAGACACAACTTTGAAATTTAGTACCTCGTAAAAAAAAATACTTGTATTTTTTAACTGAGCAAATGTGTGGATACCACTGCTCGTCGTCTTTCCTAACATCTTTTTGCTTTTTCTTAAAATACAGTTTTTCAGTTCACGAATCAAATGTACACTGAACTGGATACACCTATTATTATTATTTTTATTGCTTAGAAGGGTGGACGAGCTCACAGCCCACCTGGTGTTAAGTGGTTACTGGAGCCCATAGACATCTACAACGTAAATGCGCCACCCACCTTGAGATATAAGTTCTAAGGTCTCAAGTATAGTTACAACGGCTGCCCCACCCTTCAAACCGAAACGCATTACTGCTTCACGGCAGAAATAGGCGGGGTGGTGGTACCTACCCGCGCGGACTACAAGAGGTCCTACCACCAGTCAATATTATTTCTTTCTCTTCATTTGATAGAAGTCATTTTTCTTTCATCGTTAACAATTGAGTTTCAAATCTGTACCCCAAATAACATTTCTTGTCTACAAATTCTTGAATGTTTTTGAGCAAAAATATCTACTTTCTGGTAGGCAATATTATTTTGGCAAGAAGTGTCTCAATAAAATTTGTCAATTCATTATATAATTTTGAATGATTTGCTTTTGGTTGAAATAATTTAATAACTCTGTTAAAATCAGTGAGAATTGTATACGTAAATGTAATGTCACGCATAATTGACGTCATCTGAATACATTCCATGCAGTAATTCTGCTGTGTTATACATCTTTCTTTTAATTTGGCGACATTGAAGTTTTCAGCTCCAAACATTGTGCGTAAATGCGTGCAACTGCGCACTCTATAGAAAACCATCTAGTTTGAAAATATTGTTTAATTTTTAACGGATCATGATCGTCATTCATAAGTTTGTATAGTTCTATGTAGGCAGCTTGCTTTGACGAATAACGGCTGAACCAGTCACATGTTTCTGTAGCAATTAATTCGAGATTTCTGAATTAATATGTAAATCGTGCTAATGGTTAAGTTTCATACCTTATCACTGGCTGAAGCAACGAAAGCCACTAGAAAAAACCACTAAAATTTTGTGGGAATTCCACTGAGTTGGCAACACTGGCCACAATCAACGGTAACCACCCAAGTGAATCTGCTAGTTGTAATTTTCAAGGCATTCAAATTAATGTCAGTACATAGTGTGAGTAGTGGATTATTTTCTATACATTAGTCGATGCAGAATGGGGTTTGTTTTGAAACTTTATACCTGTAATTCAAGAATTTTGAAAATAATTATGATAGGATGGAATACATAATAATACTTACCGATATCGAAGCAGTGCTTAATCAGTTGCGTTTAGTTCACAATCAGCAGGATAACGATGTACCTCATATTTTTCGAACGAGTAATAAAAAATTTCAATCAAAACTTAAACCCATTTAAATCTAATAATATAAATTGTATCCAAAAAAAGCCTGAATCACTAGTGGAAAAGACGGCGAAGTTCATTACGACCGCCGTCAAGAAACTATCCACTCCTGAAGATGACGACGAAGAGGCAGCTTACGACAGAGGAGACGATCTGGTAACCTTGAGGGCTTAAGAGTTTGTCGTAGAATGAGCTAGATTTTGGACTAGGAGTAATTAGAATTTGAGCGCGGTGTTTGCATAGATTGTACTAGTATTTTAAATAATATTTTTTCATCATTTTTTTAAGGATTTTATGACATGGTAACTAAGACCTTTAAGTCATGTCTTATTTTAATTTATATTCTTATTTTTATGAAAAATGATTCAACTGGGATGATTTTTTTTTTCTTTTTCTTTTTTATAGCTTAGATGGGTGGACGAGCTCACAGCCCACCTGGTCTTAAGTGGTTACTGGAGCCCATAGACATCCACAACGTAAATGCGCCACCCACCTTGAGATACAAGTTCTAAGGTCTCAAGTATAGTTACAACGGCTGCCCCACCCTTCAAACCGAAACGCATTACTGCTTTACGGCAGAAATAGGCAGGGTGGTGGTACCCACCCGCACGGACTCACAAGAGGTCCTACCACCAGTAAAATTAAATTAAAAAAAAATTAAATGAAATGACATGAGATGATATGGGATGAATTATAATCTCAGAAAAATGGTGGTCATTTACTGAGATTTTTTCAGTGGACTATTTGGAGGATCCCGAGAAGTTACGTCCCGCGGCTTTGTTTCATTTTCCCACATTTGTGCACTTTCACATATATTAAACAGTTAATAAACCACCATTATTACACATTTAAACCTGAAGAAACACTAAATAGACAAAATAAAACCAATCACACAACGTCACTCCTCGCGTTCCCGCCAAAAAAACTTTAAATAATAAATGAAAAGATTCGTTTGTCTACAATCGCTCACGTCTTTGAGTGTAAGCTAAGATAATACATGTCTATGATAGTGAAGTTGTGTGACTTAATTTCATAAGCTCCACAATAACTGGTAATTAAAGGTATTTATAAAATTTTCGGGTTTTTATTTTTAGAACAAAATGTTATAGTTTTCTTTATCGTTGAAGTAGTTGCTAAACACTTGTCAGATGTCGTGTTTCAATGGCAAACAATAAATTTCCATATCGGATTCACAAGGTGAAATTGTAATTAGTTCGTACTGTGATATTACAGATATCAATTTGAAAATATTTAGGATAATACCTATTTAAATATATTCGAACACACACAAGAAAAAACAATTTAAAAAACTACATGGATCCGTGTAAAATGACAGTTCTTCTGAATCTTTTTTTTTATTTATTCCTTAAATGGGTGGACGAACTCACAGCCCACCTGGTGTTAAGTGGTTACTGGAACCCATAGACATCTACAACGTAAATGCGCCACCCACCTTTGAGATATAAGTTCTCAGATCTCAGTATAGTTACAATGGCTGCCCTACCCTTCAGACCGAAACACATTACTGTTTCACGGCAGAAATAGGCGGGGTGGTGGTACCTACCCGCGCGAACCCACAAGAGGTCCTACCACCAGTAAAAATACTAATAATACTATTAAATATATATAGTCAAAATACTATTAAATTTTAAATATGTCCCCGCCCTCGGCATCGCGGTCAGAGTACTCTGCAAACATCGAGTACATACAAAACGTTCGTCGGATGTTCGCTTTCGTATATATTTTTTTATCGTATTTACTTATCTTATCAGTGACTGTGGTACTCTCGCATACACGTACCTACGTAACGTAAATAATACACATTCTTTTTCATTTTCGTACGTATTTATAATTTTATTGTGACGAGCATGTTTTGAAGGAAGTAGCATTTGAATATAAAAATTATGAGAACGCGTAATGAAAATAAAACCCTTAGAAATTTGTAAGTTTGCGAGGTTTGCTACTGGCATGTAGGTCATTTTCTGTCTATTCTGCACTAAACTAATTCGGAAAGTTCTGGCTTGGAGGACCATTTGATAACATGTGTGTTGTGCGCCGGTGCCAAGCTATGTTTGCTAGAATATTCGGCTATGCCAATTAGAATTTATTAATATTATGCTAATTAGTATTTTTTTGTTTATTTAGGTAGGTATCGTGCTCTTGAAATGTTACTTTAGAGTCAAATATTTAACTTTTACACCTACATTTAAATATTATTGTGGTCAGAAGTGCTCACGGCTAGCAGCCAGTTAAAACAGTTGACGACGAATTGCAACTAAGCCGCGTACTTTTGATGGGTGGACGAGCTCACAACCCACCTGATGTTTAAGTGATTACTGGAGCCCCTATGGGCTGTCTATACATCTATAAGGTAAATGCGCCACCCACCTTGAGATATAAGCTCTAAGGACTCCAAGTATAGTTAAAACGGCTGCCCTACCCTTCAAACTGAAACGCATTACTGCTTCACGGCAGAAATAGGCAGGGTGGTGGTACCTACCCGGACTCACAAGAGGTCCTACCACCAGAAGGAGCGTGTACATGTATTTTAAGAATACGATTACAAAAAACAGTTACAGTAGGTTCAGAAAACCGTGCGGCCTAGAGTCCTCTCTATCTCCTCTGGTAGTCCTAAAAGGCGTCTAATGGGTTTAACGGAGAATGGTCAGCCGCGTTCTTATCTTGTTTATTTCTGCTACGAAGCAGATATGCATTCCGAATTCAACGGTGGGACAGCCGTCATACATTACAGTTGAGGCTGTGACCTCATGTCTCAAGGTCGGTGGTGGCATTGCCGTTGTAATGTCTATGGGCTCCGGTAAACACTTTAAGAAAAAGAAAAAAAGATAAAATGTACAGTAGTATAGGTAATATATTTTAAAGATTAGATTCTGTTCTAGTTAAAATTTATGTGGATTGTATTAACTTTATCTCTTAATAATAAGTCCCGTGTATTGTTTAGTATAAAAAATATATATTTTCAAACGAATATTGAAATTTCATACAACGTTAGTGGAATTTTAAATCAGCTGTAACTGAATTGTAATTAATTGTTGCCTTTTTAACGCTTACCCTGGATACATCGGCACACAACGAAGTCAGGGTCACTCCCATTCTCCAGTTGGGTGAGATATGCTTCCATCAATACCTCGTGCTCCAAGGAGTGTTATTGTTCTATAATACATATACATACGCTTATAAACATACATATACATATCGACGCTTGAAAGGCAAACGTGACAAAGCGACAATAACTGCTTTGTACATAAATGATAGGCAATAACCGTATTCGATGGGCAAATAAAAAAATATTTCTAGGTCTATTAAAATCATTTCAATCGTACAGCTAGATTCGTTAAAATATTTATTTTTTCAGGTATTTCTCAAGTATATTTTAAATTAATTTCAACTTTAAATTAGTCTACTGTAAAGTTCACGCATTGTCGCTTAGTCACGTTTGCCTTTCAAGCGTCGATATGCTTCAACTATTTGTGAATACACGTATTAATGAAGTGAGTTAGATGCACCAATGTCGAATTTTCCTCTGACGATCACAAGCTCGTATGAACTGATCATAATATGTACTACTACTATTGGACTTAGTGAGTACTATAGTTCACAATTGCCCGCAGCTGGCAATTTGTTGATGGCATAGTCCTTGACGAAGGTCGCATTGACTTTACTGGCTCGCTTGTAGCATAAGATCCATTGTGGACGTGTGTATTCAGAAATAATGAAGATCATAGTGGTTGTACATTGTAATTGTAGACATTGTTTATTAGTTTTTTATAAGCTGTCTTACAATTCAAGTGTGTATGGCGAAAGACTTCTGGAAACTTTCGGCTGGTGTGACCACCCTGTCTATTATTGCCGTGAACGAGTGCCACTCCGGCTTGAAGCGTAGGACAGGCCACACACATCATTAGCCCAACAAAGTTGCTACCTTGGTCTCATGGACACAATCGCACTGTGATATCTGTTTGCTCCAGCAACCACATTACAACAACTGAGCTGAATTGGAGGGCTTGTCTGTCAATCTACTTAATAATATATATCGGAGTTTAACAAACCACAATAATCAAATAAATATTACTATTCCAGGTGATGCAACAAGACGTCAAGAAAGAGAATCCACTGCAATTCAAATTCCGAGCCAAATTCTATCCTGAGGATGTCGCCGATGAGCTCATACAGGAGATCACATTGAAACTCTTCTATCTACAGGTCCGTAAACAACCGTGTGTCAGTTTCACTTGTCAATCGACTTATTGATGGGGCTTTAGATCATTTAATAATGCCATTTTTTGATTCTTTAGTGGCTGGCAGGGCCCAACAGATTAGCTCTGGTCTATTATTTTAACAGGGGAATACAGACTACATAAATATTAATATTTATGCTACAGGTCGAAGCTTTAAGTACTTCACAATTATACTAGCGGCCCGCTCCGGCTCCGCTCGGGTCTTTAAAAAAACATCAACGATACTTGACGTTGTTTTATTTTTTTAAATAAAAGAACACTTATTGCGACATAATTAAAATAGTTAGACATATGCTGTCGCGACACTTTTTAAAATAATAATGTGTTCTACAAAGTCGTAGTACATCATTTTATTTTATCATCAATAGTTTTCGCAGGACACGCGATGTAAAGAATATTTTAGGTAAATTTTTTGCACCTTGGGTTTATTATTGGAGTTTTTAGTAAGGATCCCTATTTTTTTTTTCAAAAAAGATTATAGCCTATGTCACTCGGGAATAGTGTAGCTTCCAAACAGTGAAAGAATTTTTCATATCGATTCAGTAGTTTCGGAGCCTATTCAATACAAACAAACAAACAAATCTTTCCTCTTTATAATATTAAGTATAGATTAGTATAGATATAGCCTTCAAGCCGGAACGCATTGCTTCACAAAGAACAGCGATAGTGCTTTGTGTTCAACTATAAAATTAGTCAGACTAGAATTGGCGCTAACATTGGTCTTCTTCAGACAACAGAAATTGTGAATAAGTCCTATAGCTATCTGTTTTGTCGTATTACTGCACTGTCAGGTGGATCATGTTTCAAGTCCGTGCTTGTTGGCAACACTGTTTTTTTTTTTTCAACCTTCGGACAATTGCCTGTTGTATTTGAAACTGAATGGCATTACCCTTCATGCAATACATGCACAAAAAACTAGAAGTATGCAATAGATATTTCATCTCTCGTACGCTAAATGCTATAGAGGTATGTATACTTCTCTCTCTCTCTTTCAGTGTCTCTTTTCAGTGTCGATTTTTCGTTTCAAATCCCAACGGCAGTTTAAGAAGTCTTCACTTCGATAAGTTGTCGTAATTATTATATTCTATGTGTTTTTGGTTTTTAGGTGAAAAACGCGATTTTATCCGATGAAATATACTGCCCTCCGGAGACCTCTGTGTTGTTGGCTTCGTACGCGGTCCAAGCCAGACACGGAGAACACAATCCCGCTCTGCACGGGCCGGGATTCCTGGCCAATGACCGTTTACTTCCTCAAAGAGTGACTGACCAACACAAGGTAAGCTGTCTTAAGATCATCATTATTATTAGTTTTTTCAGTTTCATTAGGATTTTTTTATCATGAGTGGCATCGATGGATGGACCAGTTCCCCTAGTATTAATTGCTTACTGGAGCCCATAGACTTTTTTTTTTATTGCTTAGATGTGTGGACGAGCTCACAGCCTACCCTGTGTTAAGTGGTTACTGGAGCCCATAGACATCCACAACATGCGACACCCACCTTGAGATATAAGTTCTAAGGTCTCAAGTATAGTTACAACGGCTGCCCCACCCTAAAAACCGAAACACGTTACTGCTTCACGGCAGAAATAGGCAGGGTGGTGGCACCTACCTACCCGCGCGAACTCACAAGAGGTCCTACCACCAATAACTGTTTCTCTCGTCAGATGTCCCGCGAGGAATGGGAGCAGAGCATCACGAACTGGTGGCAGGAACACCGCGAGATGCTCCGCGAAGACGCCATGATGGAGTACCTGAAGATCGCTCAGGACCTGGAGATGTACGGCGTCAACTACTTCGAGATCCGCAACAAGAAAAACACAGAGCTATGGCTCGGTGTTGATGCCCTCGGGCTCAATATCTATGAAAAAGATGACAAGTAAGTGTTACACCCTATAGATATGCGTCGTTTAATATTCTGTTAACTACAAGTGTATTTATTTGTTTTGATTGTAATTGACGTAACTTCCACGATACTTCCACTGGTCAGCACAAATAACAGTAAAAATTTAGTCATTTTAAATATACCGAATTAAATAAAGTGTACTTAATGTACATTTTTAATGCAACCCATTCTTTATTAACATTTCAGACTTAAAAAGTTTTAAAGAGAAAAAAAAAACCTTTTATGCAATGCATGATCGTATTCACTTTTTACTACTATTGCATTGACAATCCTTTTTTTAAAGTAAAAATCAAAGTTAATAGACTTATAACAATAACTAAATCTGAAAATAAAAAAAGTAACATCCTGTATTTAAAAAAAATCACATTTTTCATTTGTAATTTCGAAAATATTGAATCTTGTACCTAACTAATTGAAATAAAATTTTCAGATTGACCCCAAAAATCGGGTTCCCCTGGTCTGAAATCCGGAACATCTCGTTCAACGACCGCAAGTTCATCATCAAGCCGATCGACAAGAAGGCGCCCGACTTCGTGTTCTTCGCGCCGCGCGTCCGCGTCAACAAGCGCATCCTCGCGCTGTGCATGGGCAACCACGAGCTGTACATGCGCCGCCGCAAGCCCGACACCATCGACGTGCAGCAGATGAAGGCGCAGGCGCGAGAGGAGAAGCTCGCCAAGCAGGCGCAGAGGTGATGCCCACCCCCTCACCCCACCTATAGCACACAGCTGCGGTCGGGGAATCGGAGTAAATTACCCCAAATTTTGGGGGGTAAAAATGAAACTTTTGATCGTTGTGATTACAAACTCGATGAAACTAAATGAAAGGAAACGAATTTTTTTTTTTTTTTTTTCAAAGTTATCGTAGAGGCTATAATGTGAAAGATGCTAAAATAGAAGCGATTTAGTTTTTTTTTTCTTCGCCATGGGTTAATATCAACTTACACAAAAATATTTTGGGGTAATAATTAAAAAAAGTTCCACAACCGCTGGCATACATCATCAACCGGCCATCATCAAGCGGTAGGCAGCGGCTTGGTTCTGCCCCTGGCATTGCTGAAGTCCATGGGCGACGGTAATCGCTCACCATCAGGTGGGCCATATGCCCGTCTGCCTACTATGCGTCTAAGGGCAATAAAAAAAACCTATAGCAATCCACTGCTAGACAGAAGCCTCTCCAATTGCACGACTCTCCATCGGCTCCGCTTCTCCATCCAGCTTAACTGCTATCCAATAAGGATTCGTCAGGCAAACAGCCGGAGAAACGAATTGTTATCAAAGTCGTCTCTAGCCAATGTAGGACCCGTGTGCAATCATTACCCTAGCGCCCTAAAGTAAGGGCTCAGTTAAAATGGAATAGATACGAATGTAGCAGGTTCATTGAAAGTGACACCGCTGCGCCCAAACCCTGCACCATAGATAAAGCCGTCTCTGATTGTAAACCTGGTGGTAGGACTTCTTGTGAGTCCGCGTGGGTGGGTACTACTACCACGCCTATTTCTGCCGTGAAGCAGTAATGCGTTTCGGTTCGAAGGTTGGAGCAGCCATTGTAACTATACTTGAGACTTTAGAACTTATATCTCAAGGTGGGTGGCGCATTTGCGTTGTAGATGTCTATGGGCTCCAGTAACCACTTAACACCAAGTGTGATCTCATCCACTAATGCAAAGCTTCCTCTTGTTTGCAGAAAGAAGCTCCAGTTGGAGATAGCCGCGCGTGAGCGTGCCGAGAAGAAGCAACAAGAGTACGAAGACCGGCTGCGGCAGATGCAGGAGGAGATGGAGCGGTCACAGGTTAGTGCTGTGCTCATTATTTTAACTCTTAAGAAATCTTCAAACAATTTAGCTCACAGAGTATGTCGACCTGCTAATTACGCGCAAATATGGACAGCTGTGCTCCCCTCCCCGGGACTAGAGATGTATCGCTATCGAAACACAATTGCAGCGTTATCGATAAGTATCGATATTAAGGACGTCGCTGTCGCGTTGTGGTAAATGAGAGTGGACTGTATTTTTTGATTTTGATATCTTTATTAGTCTTTAAGTGATAAATAAAAAGATATATGAATATATGAAATATGAAATCGATGTGTCGCCCTTGGCGGCTGGAATTGAAAAGGGGAAAGTGTCAAATCAAATCAAAAACAAATTATTCAACATAAATGAAAGTATGTACATACTTGTTGAACGTCAAAAAGAAGTACCGCCAATTCACAAAAACTATCCTCCGTCCTGAGAAGAACTGGCAAGAAACTCAGCGGGCATGTCTTTTTTTTTTAATATTAGATTATTTTTTGTCATAGCGGACATCGCTCGTTCACACTTTTGACGTTCCGAATTCAAACAGTCGCAAATCTCTTTAGTTTCTTTAGAACCAACGCGGTGTCGCTCCGGCCGAGGACACGATTCAGAAATGTTTATTGTATGATGCAGGCCAACTTGCTCGAGGCCCAGGACATGATCCGGCGCTTGGAAGAACAGCTCAAGCAGCTGCAGGCCGCCAAGGAGGAGCTGGAGCGGAGACAGGGAGAGCTGCACGACATGATGCAGAGACTCGAGGAGACCAAGGTAACCTAATATCTAATAACAGAGCTTATTCACTGTACAAAGTACATCATTTACATAATTAAGTGAGATAAAATGTTATAAATTTATAACGAGGAGAAATATGATAGTAGATCATATTTTTAATAATGAGCGTTCGCCCTATTCGGTTACAAACAATATTCGTACAAGAAACAAATGACTTGTGTACTGACTCCCAAAGAGTAGTTTATAGGATCGCTTAGTTTTTAATGCAACTCAAATGTATGACTGAAATTTATCTATGAATTCGTTCATCCCTTCTCCATTTCAACTTTAGGAAATTGGGGAATGAAAATGACATTGTATGTATTGATATTGTAATAAAAAATATTGTTTACTTTTTTGTACTTTTTATTTACTGGTGGTAGGACCTCGTGAGTCCGCACGGGTAGGTACCACCACCCCGCCTATTTCTGCCGTGGAGCAGCCGTTGTAACTATACTGAGACATTAGAACTTATATTTCAAGGTGGGTGGCGCATTTACGTTGTAGATGTCTATGGGCTCCAGTAACCACTTAACACCAGGTGGGCTGTGAGCTCGTCCACTCACCTAAGCAATAAAAAAAAAATGTAAATAATTTTGTTATAGAATATGGAAGCAGCAGAACGTGCCAAGTTAGAAGAGGAAATCCGCACTAAACAAGAGGAAGTACAACGCATTCAAACCGAAGTCGAGCTCAAGGACTCGGAGACGCGGCGCCTGCAGGACGAGGTGGAGGAGGCCCGGCGCAAGCAGGACGAGGCCGCGGCGCTTCTGGCGGCCGCCACCACCCCGCAGCACCACCACGTGGCCGAGGACGGCGGGGTGGACGACGGCTCCGACCACGGCGAGGAGTCCGGCGGCGGAGACCTGCACCAGGCGCCCGACGACCTCGTCGACCCGGTCGAGGCCAGGACCACCTTGGCCGAGAAGAACGAGCGGCTACACAACCAGCTCAAGGTAACTAACAGTGCTCTCACGATGCACCGCGGCAGGGAGCTGCCAACCTATATTCAACAGCATCTCACTGCAAGTGTGACAGAGTTTAGCCATACAAACTATACTCGTATTATTTTAAAACTTAGAGATATTAAAGGATAAGGTCTAGAATAAACTTATTTTGAAATGGTAGGGTAGATGGATTTGTGCTATATATTTGTTAACTTTAACTGAATTAAACAACAAAAATATATCGCTCAAACAATTGCTCGACTCCACACCGTGAGTGTTTGAAGAATTGCATTTTGTGAAAAGATTAAAATTTAATTTTTGTCGATCAGTGAGCACACGACGAGACTTTTAAAAAAACAATAAAATTAATTTATCAATTATTATTTTTTGTAATTATGGAGTATATTATATAATATCTCGGTATCTTTCCAACAGGCGCTGAAACAAGACCTCGCGCAGTCCCGCGACGAAACTAAAGAGACGGCCATGGACAAGATCCACCGCGAGAACGTCCGCCAGGGACGAGACAAGTACAAGACGCTCCGCGAGATCCGCAAGGGCAACACCAAACGTCGCGTCGACCAGTTCGAGAACATGTAACTTAACGTCGCCGGCGCTGACTGTAGGGAGCTGACCTGCACACGACACATAAATCACAGAATCGCGCTCAAAATAAACTGAATATCGATTTTTGTACAATCGATAGTAAATTGTAACGATATTTTAGTATTTTCCAAATTGTCATTCAGTATTAATTAATAGGAACAGTGACTAAGAGCAGTTCGTATCTTCGAGCTCGGGTGTGTAAATTAAATAATGTAGCGTATATAAAATACACAAATTTTGTACTTTTTAAAAAAAAACTACTGTTCGTAGTAGTAATTCTTTAAACTGGCAACACTGCAAAGTGTCACAACGTATTCAAAATAAATAATCTTACCAAAAGTAAACTCTTCCCGTAGCAGCTCCGTTAGCTCCCAGCATGTCGACGTGCAGAGTCCGGTGGCCGTACTGCTTGTAAGCTCATGTATTCGTATGTAACATATAGTATTGGGAAATGTGTGCACGGACTTCACACCAGGCCTAGTCTAGATTTAACGAATGTCCATTAGAAAAAAGTAAAGATACAATTGAATTACTAGTTTAGGCTTAAAAGTCTGTACGTAAAGCTAGCATCCCGACATCAGTGTTACTGACATTGTTAATGACACTGATGACGATCTGTACCAAACAAAAATGATTCCCATAAATCCGTGTGTTTCATGTAAATGGGTAGGAGTAATGTGGGTGTGCGAGCACAGAGCACACGTATATTAAGAGTAGTATATTATAAAAGTTATTATATATTTTTATACACCGTCCTGGCAACATTGTTGTTGTCACGCGAGATTGTCAACTAGTTAAACGAGGAGTGTTAGCAAAATAGATCATTTCACAATTCACATTATTTAAATTGAGTGAACCAAATTAAAGCAAAAAGGACGTGGCAATACTGTGTATTCAAAATACTTTCATAGTTTGTGATATATAATAAATAATCAGGTGCTTTGTCTAAATTTTAAAGTTTTGTCATTAACTATCTTTGCTTTAACACTCTTCAAAATTGGTTGGTTGAATTGAATGCCGTGGTGCTTACGTGTTAGAAGGACTCGTCGGGCTAAAGAGGAAAAGTAGAGACTATCACAGACAATCTTGGAAACTTTGGTTTCTCTCCGGCAACATTGACAGTTCGAAGTTGAATCGAGTACATGTTTACTGTTTACAGAGATGATTCATCGGGAGACTCTGAACTTTTAATATAACTTTTGGCTTTTTAATGTACTCGCGGCATTAGATTTATATTTTTAATGGGATTCACATCATTTATTAATTAAATAAATCCAAAAAAGCATACATTGGTGCGGCCAGACACATAAGTTTAATTTCCAACTGTCGATGTCACAACGCGATGCAGTCAAAGTTACCGAAGTTGACTGTTAAATGTAAATATTGATTTTATTATTTACTTAATAGTGATTAATTATTTTAGACCATGTGCTATAACCGAATAATTTAATAAAGTCTATAATAATGAGTAAAGGGCAAAGTTCAGATTTTTTCCAAATAAAATACATTCAGAAAATCAATGACCCAACGTGATGTACGTGGCAACACTGAATCGGGAGAGTACCGAGACGGTTTCGTTTGTGTAATTTGTTTTGTAAATAACATCCTAATTCCGGTTAGTGGGGGGGTATCTTGAGGGTAGTCCGCTCATTGTCCGCACAGCGTCGACACTGTCATTGTCACGGTCGGCTGCTGCGATCAACACACACAAACGTAAACACATCTCGCAACGTTACTGTACTTAGTTTTGTATTAATATTCTAAATTGACTTTTGTATATCGTGTGTTTTCAAAGCATCATTTGATTTCGCGTTAGAGATACGATTATTATTATTATTATTATTAATTAATTAATTAATGATAAAATGATAGTTTTGTTGTTTATTTACTTGATACGCGGTTGTTTGTGTCGCGCGCGCTGGGACGCCGACGGACCTGCCTACAGCATCATCTGTTTCAGCGCCGACACAAATATTACATTACAAACACTCCAATAGTTACTGTAATTTCCATATGAATATATTTCACATCAAAATAATTCAAGAGGGTAGTTTTCCATTAATGGGAAAACTATTAATTTTTTCCTAAAAATCTTTTTTTATTACATTAACATTTTTGTCGGGAGAATAATTTAACTTGTAAATGTTGTTGCTCAATTCGTCGTTGGCGTCGCAGCGAGTGGAGGGTGAGAGGGAGGGGAGGGTCGCCCCTTAATTTATTTTTATAATCATTTATATTATAGATTGTAGGAGATAGGAGCTTCAAGTGTAATTTAATATTTCCCAATATTCGTTTTCTCCTTTAGTACTACTATATAACTTCTGCGTGACGTGAGCGTCTCGCGTCCGCTTTGAACAAAATCCGAAATAGAAAGAGTATAGGATTTTTAAATGTTAATTTTAAGTTTACAAGGCATTCCATTGAAGCGGTGGCGTTTAGTTGTTGGTGTCCCGTGTGGCAGACGTGCCGTGTGACCGTAAGTGCCATCCGTTCGCCGCGGGCCGTGGTGGCTCGCCACGTTAGCTCACCCCTTGTCATTACTCGCTAAATTAAATAAATACCATGTTGCCTTCGATCATTCTTTTTTTTTCAATAAAATGTTTAAGTAAAACAAAAGGCGTTTTATTTCAAGATTTTTAACAGATTATTTATTTTGCGTTAGAAGTTGACAAGTTTTTTAACTTGATTCCAATATATGGAAACAACGAAAATATTTTATGGTAAAAGAATTAATTAAATACACGTGGTACTTAGGGCGTCCCACCCATATAATATATTGTGTTTAATGTTGTTTGGATTGAGAAAATATAAAACCATTATCTCCAAACCTCCTCCGAAACTGCAAACTTGAATCTTCACGCTCGAGAGAGTTTATGCATTATATTATATATTATATTATTATTTATTATTATTATTATTATATATATATATTATATATTATTATTATATTATATATTAACAATAGTTATAAAATTTCGTTTTAAGCATCGGCATCGTGTTTTAGTACTCCGGTCACCGTTCTCGTCGAACTCGTCGCTTGCGACGAAGGGCTCGACGCGTAAATTAACCCACAAACACAGCCCACTGAGTTTCTCGCCGGATCTTCTTAGTGGGTCGCCTTTCAGATCCGGTGGTAGATTCTGCGAAGCACGGCCAAGGTTCGTGTTAGCAACGTCGTCAGGTTTGAGCCCCGCGAGCTCACCTACTAGTTAAGGCTACGCTGAAATAACCTCTCAAGGCTCTCAGCTTAGGTAGGAAAAAAAGCATCTGTGTGCTTAATAAGTTTTTTGACTTATTTGCCGCTAGGGGCGCTGTTCCAACTGCATACAAATTTCGTTTTAGGCGATTGAGAGGTTAAAAAACTCGCATTAAGCACACTGGTGAATGATAAAACCATCGCCGTTTCATCTCTGGCCCTGACATTTCAATATAGGAGAAAGACCAGAAAACTTCGCAGATTGCGTGGCTCTTGCGCCTTCAGCAGCAATTAAAACTCAAAGAACATATTCCACCTCGAGAAGTCATGGGTAGTCTAGTTCATGCTGGGTTTAGACCTGGACGAATACAACAGACGCAAGGGTCGCAGTGGGCACATAACAAAAACAATAATAAAACACAATTTATATTTAAATATACTCTTGATTATTGCAACATTTCTACTCAATTCGTTTGCATTACATTTCATTTAAAAACAACATTAACTCTTCGTTTGCATATTCGAAATGACATAAATCAACATTAAACAACATGCACATACAACATTAATAATATCTCATTCACCTATATCTATCTATCTATATATATAAAAATGAATTGCTGTTCGTTAGTCTCGCTAAAACTCGAGAACGGCTAGACCCATTTGGCTAATTTTGGTCTTGAATTATTTGTGGAAGACCAGAAAAGGTTTAAAAGGTAAATATGAAAATGCTCGGAATCAAATGAAAATAACAATTTTGTTTCCCCTTTGAAGTGTCCCCCGTCGCGTCGGACGGATTACTTTTGTTTGTTTTAAGTTTATTTTATACAAAAGCTTAGATCTTTTAACTATCGATTGTGGCACTACGAAGTCTGCCAGGTCAGCTAGTTAACAATAAAACACTTACAGATGTTGTATATTTCAAATTATTGTAACTCTTATTAGTTTGTGGCGACTCACTTATCCGCCACTACTTGGGCAACCGCCTTACAATTCCACTGTAGGAGCAGCAGTAGTAGTGCTACTTCACTAACTGTGTGCTTAGTGCGAGTATTTTATCGTTCTCGATATATGTATATATATATTTTATTGCCTTTCTAGGCAGACGAGCATACAGCCCACCTGATGGTGAGTGGTCACCGTCGCCCATGGACTTCAGCAATGCCAGGGGCAGAGCCAAGCCGCTGCTAAACGATAGCGTAAAAGTTAGCCCAAGTTTGTATGCAGTTGGAACAGCGCCCCTAGCGGCAAACTTAGGCAAACAATCCCATTCCATACAAATATGAGCGAACTTTTAACTTTTACGCTATCGAGAACGTTAAAAAAAAAGGATGCGTGTACTTATGTACGCGCGTAAGAAGTTATACTTTACTTTTATATATATATTTTTTTTTATTTTAATCAATTAAAAAAAAATCTATTAAATAACATCCTCAAACACGCATATTGGACATCCCTTTTCTTGACATCGTATAAATTCGGTAATTCTCGGTACGGTTCGGAAAGTTCACCTGCGGCTATATTCAGACTCGCCAAGTTACGTCGGTCGTATTGTAATGAGCGATTTAGTGGGCAACTTCATTCTGTTAATTTTGTGTCACGGTGCGCGCGCATCGTAAAATTTTACTCTCATCAATTTTTCATAACGCGTCTAAAGTAGTATAACTTCAAAAACTCGCACTAAGCACACTGTATTGGGTAGACACTGACACGAAGGAGGGGTAACACAGTGAGTATGAATATGTACTGCCCGCAGTTTCCAAGATTGTCGAAGTATTTTGTCGAACGTGTTTTGAACAACAATAATGGATGATGGCCTAAATCACAAGCGACAGCGATTATAAGGCGGTTGCCCAAGTAGTGGCGGATGAGTCCCCATAAGTTAATAATGATTATAATATACGTATATTTTAGTCTAAAATCAAAAACTGTGGCTCAACAATAAAGTATGAATACATAATAATTTATTTTTCTGGATTGTACTGAAGACACTTCGTAATTACAAAATTATCAAAATATTATTCTGAGGGGACCTGCCCCTATTAGAGACAGCAATAACGACACCACAAACATATATATTATGTACATTTTAACACATTTTAATTTATCATAACATTGAAAAACATTTCTCAATCAAAGCTTTTGAAAGTCAATTTGTATGTATATTATTAAATTTGTAGTTTATTCGAGAATTTTCACAGATACGACGTGCACAACGTATGTACGTACAAAATTTAAAAGTTAATTATTAAGGCGGGTAGAACTAAGGAGAGCAATATAATATATTTTTACTGGTGGTAGGACCTCTTGTGAGTCCGCACAGGTAGGTTTCACTACCTTGCCTATTTCAGCCCTGAAGCAATAAAGTCCGTTTCGGTATGAAGGGTGGGGCAGCCGTTGTACCTATACTGAGACCTTAGAACCTATATCTCAAGGTAAGTGGCGGCATTTACCTTGTAGATGTCTATGGGCTTCGGTAACCACTTAACACCAGGTGGGCTCGTCCACCAATCTATGCAATAAATAAATAAAAACACCAATTGCTAATCATTAATCAATCATTGTTAGGTTTTCTGTTTTCTTTTGTTTAACAGATTTGAAACATTTCCATTACTCGATAACTCGATTTGATTTAATTCTGTATTTCAAGGGGAATTAAATACAAAATTGGCTAGTTGTTAGCTATTCCTATTAAAATAACAAAATTCAAAAACCATCTTGTACTTTCAAAGCCTATTTTTCGATAACGGTATATCAAAGTGTCGATATATCCAACTATCGATATCGACCAACTACTAGTGGCAGTGAAGTTATTGGCATTATCTGTGCCGACAGAGCACACGGTTACCGACCGCTGGGTTCTTCATTTACTGTGCATAATACTCTAATAGACTTGAGGGGCGAGCACGAATGACTATCGAAAAAGTATTCGTATCGAGAAAAAATGTGTAGGATTTAAACAACGCCCCTACCGTGCCTAAAAATAATTAAATTCAGTAGCACGAATGAATTTACTTATTTTCGTTTCGCAATCAAATGGTCACGTTCTCGAAACTCGAAACTTATAATTGAGATCACAAAAATTGTTTCGACATACGGTAACGTAAATCTCGAAAGCTAGCTGGCTATCGAGTACTACCATCTAATGCTTTTCAAAATGGGGGCGTTGTGTTGAGGCTTGGGAGGCGATTTGTAATTTTATCTAGGAGGACTCTAAGGCACAGACTGAGCTCTCGCTATAGTGGTTTTTAAGTAGTTGAAAAAATGGGGCGCTAAAAAATAATTTATTCTCAAAGTAGGCAATAGACAAAATAAGTCTGGGCACTATTGATCTAATGTAATGATCCGTTTTCGTATCGAGGACTCGATACATTTACAATACGAATTCGATAGATTATCGTGCTTGACGTACTAGAGATTGATAGAGAAACAATCAGAGACTATATATTATTTCGTATTTATATTACATATTTTGTAATTTAATTGTTATGTACTTGTTTTAAGGTTTAGTAAAGAAATAAAATATAAGCTGAAGAGGAAAATTGTAGAAAAATGTAAAGTATTATGTAAAGTTGGAAAATGTAAATTGCACCGTGTGACAGTTAATGATGATGGCCAGATACGATAACAAATATATTTATTTAACTAGTCAGCTTCAGGAACACAATTCTGTATAGATTCTTCGGCTGTAGCGTCTTGAAATTGCACTTATTGCACATTGTCTTGATCATCCGAGAACGTTAGGAAACTAATCCCTTAAACGAGCGTTCAATAGAGCACTACGTCACAACTCCGACATGAGCGTCACGCCGCGCCAGCGTCACGCCCCGCCGACGTCACGCCCCGTCAGCGACACGATCCGCAAGCGTCATGCCCTGCAAGTGTCGCGCCCCGCCGGCGTCACGCCCCGCCGGCGTCACGCCCCGCCGGCGTCACGCCCTGCCTACGTCGCGGCGGGCTGGTCTCGGTGGCTGGCGGTCTTGAGGTGCCGCAGCAGGGAGCTCTTGTCGTTGAACTGTCGGCCGCAGCCGCCGCACTCGTACACGCGGCCGCTGTGCGTCAGCATGTGCCGACTCAGGCCTCGGGGAGGAAAGCATTGTCAACCTTATGCACTCGTGTTACAGATCACATCATTTTAATGTTTCAATCAAGAGACACATGGTCGGATTTCTGATATATAAACGGTTTTAATAGTAGCTGCGTATAGTATGCTTAATTGAAATTTAATAAGATGTCGCATTCGGACGCGACAAACGAAGTGAGAGCGCGCCACCTAGTGGATGTGAGCCGCAACTATTCGTCAAATATCGGCTCACTTCGGGTGGTGTGCTTGGGTTGAATCGAGGCACATTCGTTGCTTGACTTAAGGAAAGAAGACATCTCGGAACTATTATTGTTTCTGACTACCCACTATACACTCACTATGCCAAGAAATAATGAAGGCCCATTCTGCGACATATATGTATAGATTGGCGTATTGTGAGCCCGCACGGAAATTACCACCACCTTGTCTAGCACAGTCACGAAGCAGTCCTGGACAATTGTTATGCAATATAGCTGAAACTTCGAACTGGCCACTCAACGTGCCTGAGTGGCATTTACGTTGTTGATGGGCTCCGGAAGCTACTCAGGCACTTGCAGTAGAGAGCGTTTTTTTTATTGCTTTAATGGGTGGACGAGCTCACAGCCCATCTGGTGTTAAGTGGTTACTGGAACCCATAGACATCTACAACGTAAATGCGCCACCCACCTTGAGATATAAGTTCTAAGGTGTCAAGTATAGTTACAACGGCTGCCCCGCCCTTCAAGCCGGAACGCATGACTGCTTGACGGCAGAAGTAGGCGGGGCGCGTGGGTACGTACTGGAGGAGTGCAGGAAGAGCTTGGTGCAGTGCGCGCAGCGGTGCAGGTGCAGGGCGCGCGCGTGGGGCGGCTCGTGCGCGCGCCGGTGCGCCGCCAGGGCCGAGCGCTGCGTGAAGCTCTTGGCGCACCACTCGCACTGGAACGGGCGCTGCTCTGTGGGCGCGACACCGCACAGTCAACAGCCGCCGCGCCGTGGCCTTACTACTAGTCGCCGACGTCGCTTGCAAAGTTAAAGATATAAACAGAACGCGTACTTAGCGCTGCGTTTTGATGTCGCGCTCTTTTCATGTCACACAAATTGACTAGACGAGCCCAACGCTCCTTGACGCAACGCATTCGCCAAATCATAGTGCCTTTCTATAGCAGTCTGAAAATTTAAAATTATTAAGATATCGAGTGACTCAGATATGGTATTGTATAAGCATGGGTATTTTCTAACCAATTCTATCAATTTTTCGAGCATTATCCAGTATTTTAATACACATTCATTCGAACGTTAAATATAATTTGTAAGAAATTACAACGCCTAACGTCAAAGCGTCCTAACGTCGCGGCAGAGCGTTGCGTACTTATACCGCTGGGGCTCTGTTTGACGGTATATTACCATAGTAGTACAACACATCACGGCGTCATAGCGCGCCGTCAACTTGGCGTTCTGACGCGCGCTAAGTACGCGTTCTGTTTGACGAAGCCTTAAAGAGATGTTGTTCTTACTTGTCTGTAGTTCTAACTTTTGCAAGCGAAATACAAGCAATATACCTGACGGTCAACAGGAGGGGGAAGACAGGAAAAAGAAACACTGATTATACGATGCATGAAACATTATGAACTTTTTTTAAATAAATTTACCTAGTGAGCGTTGTCGGTTTTACTATGAAAATTAATGCGGATATCGTTTGATAGGCGTTTAATAAACCTGAAGCTGACCACGGGCCGCATTCTTGTCTAGCTCTGCCGCGGCGCTGTCGTGCGTTACAATTTGAAGGACAGCTACAGCACACAGTAAGGACTTCGAGGGGCACGGTTCTAGGTGCACCGATTTTTTTTTATTGCTTAGATGGGTGGACGAGCTTACAGCCTTACTGGTATTAAGTAGCTATTGGAGCTCATAGGCCCATCTTAAACGTAAATGCGCCACCCACCTTGAGATATAAGTTCTAATGTCTCAGTATAGTTACAACGGCTGCCCCACCCTTCGAACCGAAACGCATTACTGCTTCGCGGCAGAAATAGGCAGGGCGGTGGTACCTACCTGTGCGGACTCACAAGAGGTCCTACCACGAGTAATAAAGAGGAGTCAGACCTAGATGTACTAGTTTGTGTCTCTGCAGCACGGAGCGTTGCGCGAAGGTCCTGCCGCACACGGAGCAGGCGTGCGGCCGCTCCACCGTGTGCACGTGCGCGTGTCGCCGCAGCGCGCCGCGGGACGACAGTCGCTTGCCGCACGCGCCGCACCACGCGCCCCTGACAAACACGACACAGCCGTCACAACTTGCACGTGCGATAAACGAAGGCACGAGGCATAGTTTTAAATTTGTATATGATTCACGAAAACTGAAAAAAAAAAACATCTATTTTACACAGGGCATCCCACAATCGGTAAATCAAGCCGAAACGTAGCTACAACAGTGGAGATCATTTTGTAAAAAAAATTTTAATCAGAATTAGATCTTTCATAGCAAAACTAATTTATTGTTTCAACTGTTTGATGATGGTCTTGAATTCATGCAAAAAAAAGTATCGTTTGGCCGTTGATTCGGTTAAATACGTCACAACGAAATAATCAATAACGGATTCGTTCAACTCATTTCAAAGAGTGAATACGACAAAAAATGCAATCATATTACTAGGTCCATAATGCTTAAATTCTCGACACAAAATTTAAACTAATTACGGCGAAAGACAAAAAAGTTGTTTTGAAAACGGTCGTAACGGACTAGCGTATAGAGCGGCGTAGTCAGAGTGTTTATGTGTGTATTTAAAAAAAGCTGACATCACGTGGCCTTTTTGAATTAGGAGAATTCAATTAGACCGGCCGCATTGTGAGGATTTTACATATTTTTTATTTTAATTAAATTATTTTCATAATTTTTACTTTTTCAACCGTTGAACTTGGTTTACAGATATAATCTGTGGGACTAGACTAGAAGATACAGATTGTTTATCACGTACCAAAGAGGGCTTAATGAAAGCTATATCAGCTATTTGACATAGAAAAACGTATTCAGTGTGTGCACCTAATTCGTACGATCAGTATTGATACGTTTATTTCCTGGTGCTAGCGCGTCTTGTGAGCTCACAAGGATAGGTCACTACCACCCTAAGTAGGTGCTGTGAAGCAGTAATGCGTTTCGGTTTAAAAGTTGAAGCAGCCTCAAGTTTCTTTTGCCGTACCGCAGAGACCGGTGTCGTTGATCGTCGACTATCGCATCGACGACCCGTCGGTCGGGCGTCCTCGGGGTTGCGCCGCGTATCTGGTTGTAGTGTTGACAGCGGCAACCCCGCTACTTTGACCGGGTTCTGTTCCCGGATGAAGACCGGACGTCGGGTGTAAGAGTACAGGGGAGTCGTTTAGTGGGTAGGTCCCTACAATTCCTTAGGTCCGCGGTTTGCTCCCAACACCGTGCAGATCGTCAAGTCCCACATCTAGGCGCGGGGACCTCGTAGGAATTTCGGCCCCCGGCCCGAAAAAAAAGCCTCAAGTCCGCCTTGAACTTGTCTACTCATCTGAGTAATAAAAATAATGAAAGAAAAGTAAGAAAATCGCTTGATATATGTATGGCCTTTTTAATTATTATATTATGGTACCGTGAAATGTAAGATACGGTTGGTAGAAAAATATTTTTTTTGTTATGGTCAAGTATGTAGTCTTTCTTCCGAAATTATTTACTCTGTATCATTTATTCTACTTGGACTATTCTAATAGAACATTATCTACAGTTTTCGGCTTGATATACCTTTTTTGCGACACCCTGTATAATGCGTATTTTTTTTATTTTGATAAAAAAAGATTGGTTCTAGTTCCTATTGTTTTTATTATTGTTGTAAGTGTACTTACTGTCCTTTGCTCTGATTCTCGCTACTTGGTAGTTTTTGATTCAAAGGTTGGCTAACATTCGCTGTATCAGTCGAAGTAATAACATTTGTGTTTTCTTCATTTAAAACTGGATCTGTTTCTTCAACATGTTCCTTTTCTTCCTTAAATTAAAATTTTATAGTATAACTAAATTATTACAAAAAATTCAGTTCGGATGGTTAGTGAAGGAAGCTTTGTATTACAAATTCAACATGTTTGTCATCTTGCTTACTCACAATAACGTTCCTGCTCATAGGAAGTTGTACTGGAAGTAGTAACCGCAGTTTAGAGAGCCATGATTTGAGACCAGAATCATATGTTCTGATTAATAAACAGTCTATTATCATATAAAAAATGCAATCACCTCATCTTCTTCTACTAGTTCTAACGATACAGTCTTTCCATCGCCCGTGGACAGCTGCAAATTGTTTATACTCGAGTCCATAAATACATACATATCATCTTGCTGGGATAGCACTCCAACTTGTACTAGTAATGTTGATAAGAATGATGATATATCTGGTGTGATCTCTGTATCTCTTGCTTCCTGGAAATATACAAAGAAACTTTTCCATGATGCTGTACATGTGACCACAGTTAATTTGGTGTGAGGTAAATATTGGAAACTTGGGTCGAAAATTTGGACATTGAGTCCAAACATTGCCAGTCACCACAAAACACCACATTGAAGATAACTTGGCACTGAAAGAGCTGCTTTTCTATTCTTCAAGCTAGGATGTTGATGTGAGGCAGCAATAAGTACTAAGTACTAGCCATGAGGGTTTAAAACATTCCCTAGGAATAATTATGAAGATTAAAAAACATATGATTAAAAAAGAAAATAGTATGGTGCTGGTATGTAGAATTAGAACACCCAATTGTATTACAACAAAATTCGGTGGGTCATCAGAAGACATTACAGACAAGTTTATATTTTTTATTAATTACTGGAATGACTTCTTAAATAAGATGGAATGGTACTCAATAGATCTCTCTCACCCTTATGCAAAATATACATATTGATTTGACGAAAATAGGCAAGTTTTTATCATGTAAGCAAAATCTTTGAGTATTGAAATTTTACATTGATATAATGGGGTTAAAGTGCTCACTAGCTTTAAATATATATTTACCTGCAATACATCGTCTGTTTCACCAAAACGTTTTCCATCTTGAAATATACTTTGCTCATTCTGAAAAATAGTTTGAATGATATTACATTAAAATAAAATAAAATAAAATAAAATAATGACATTGAAAACACAAAATTAAGCTATTGAGGTATTAGGACCTTGAATAAGTTCTCGCTGTTTCTTTTTTTAAATAAAAGCTTTATTTAAATTATAAGGAGAAAAAGTACATTACATACAGGGGGTAGGGGGAGTGGAGCCCACCCATACTCATAAAAAACATTTGAACTGTTTTTTTATTTTTAAATAAACTACTACTAATTGAATAAGAACTGTCTGATGAACTCATCTTTGTTTAATACTTCACTATTAAATTTTATTGCCTTTTGTTTATTTCACTTTTACACTAAACACAATATTGCAAATTACCCGAGCACAACAATGGCGGAGAATTTTGGGTGCGTGAGAGCACGTAGACACTAACGTGCATGCGCACTTGTAACCAGGGAGGAAAAGTAACACTTTCTTCCCTGTACAGTGGGAGGAAAAGTTAGACTTTCTTCCCTGTACAGTGGGAGGAAAACCGAACTTTCGGCGTAGATAGGAGAAAAAATATTTTATTCAAAGTAGGTATTGCACAACAATAGCAACTACATTCTCCCATCTTTCTGGCAGTATATGAATTCCGGGTCGGAAAAACTATGTCTCTTTTGAGGCTATCCAAGACTCGATCCATTCTTTTTGCTTCTTCATACAAATGAAAGCGCTGGTAAGCTAGACCACAAGCCATTGAACTGAATAGATGAAAATCAGAGGGGACTATGTCAGGTTAATCCACAGGTGGGATAGAACTTCCAGTATAGCGTATAGTCCAGTAAAGCGATTCCAGGTAGGTTTTGCAACATGAGGCCGAACATTGTCATGTACAAAAATAATTTTATAGTGTTTCTGCTTGTATAGCAGCTGTTTCTCTTTTAAGGCTTGAGTTAAACACATCACACACAATTGATGTCGATAACGTGATAGTCTCATCCCGTTTGAGTAGCACGTAATAAATTACACCTTGCTGATATCACCAAATACAGAGAAGCTTCAATATTTGGTTTTGTAGACGATATTGATGCATAGCCAGGCTTACCCCATGATTTTCTACACTTTGGATTATCGTAGTGTATCCACTTTTCATCGCCAGTCACAAAATACAACACATAAATACACTTTATTTGGCACAAAAGTAGACATATTCAGACCATGAAAAAATTTCTTTCTTTACACCAAAGTGCGCCACCATACACAAAAATTTAAGGTTAGATACACTACTACCTCGCATGTGTGTGTGTTACCATTCGAAATTAATGGAGTACTGCAACTGCCAACTTTGAAGAAACATTGGGAACTTATTCTAGGTCCTAATAGCTTTAATTATGTTTATGAATGCAAAGAAAATATTATTAGTGATTTAATTCAGTGTTGTCATATTCAGTATTAATATCTTAAATCCGACAGCGTTCATATTATTGTGATTGGAAAGTTCTTAAAACAGCACACATTTGAAAATGTTACGTACCATAGTAGCATCACTATTCACTTCGATAACCCCATTGCATATTTGCAAGTCCGATGTTAACTGATCATGACTTAACACAGCATATCCATTATCTTTATTTATATGATTATTAATTACATTTTTATTTAAATTCACATCATCTTTGACAGCTTGCTGCATTGTCTGGGTTAAACATTCCTTTTCTTTCACCGCTTGTAAATGTGATTTGAGTTTTTGATATGAGACTTCACATTTTTTTCTGAATGTATAACATCTATTTAGTTCTTCAAAGCAGCCAGTACAAATTACATTTGGTAGACAATTCTCGTGTGTTAACTGAAAGAAAAATATTCAAATCATATTTCTGTTGGTATTAATAGTCAATGTTTCTGTAAAGCAGTCATGTATTCGTTTGAAACATGAGACAATTATTATGAATTCAAACTGAAACATTAACCGTTTTATGAAAGGTAGCAACTATAGTGATGTGGTACCTGTAAACACTTGTAGCTGTCTAATATTATGTAGGCTTTCAGCATACTTACAAGCATGTTGACAATAGGAAACATAGAATTTACAGAAAAAAAAAGGTCTTAATCTGGTTTTGTAATCATAAATTGTATGCATTAAGTATTAAAACCAAAGCACATTAGCCACTCGTTAAATTTGATAAGACTATACTGAAAATGAAATAATAATGTTTTCAATATTTACCTCAAGGCCTACACACATCATGATTCTCAGGGACAGTGTTCCACAAATATTGTTGGTGCCTTCGAAAATGGGAATGGCCTCCTGAGGTTTCTGAAGGCACAATCTACATAAGTCGAGAGCGTCTACTATCAGTTCGCTTTCTGGCTTTCGACGAGTATATTTACGCATTTTAACAATAAAACATAAGTCAAGAATTTAAAAAGATAAAACTTCCATTATGGTCCATCGATTTGAAAGTTCATTTTTTTTTTTGAGTACGTACAAATAGAATTTTTATTACAAATTTTCAAATAGCGGAAATTCACGGTTTACGTACGATACATATTTTTTTAAAGTTTTATCTATCTCTTTTTTTTAAAGTTTTCATTCAAAATAAAGAAATTGTCATAGTAGACGTCAAAGTTGACATGTCATTGACGGACTTGATGGTAGAGGTTTTTGTTGTAGTTTATGGCCTGGTATCTAGACCTTTAGACCAAACGGTAGCGGTGTCTGTTCATTCTGGTAGTTTTCCAATTACAGCACTAGAGCGCATTATGCGACATAATGCTCAACGTTGAATGTTCCAACTACAGCAACGCTTCGCACAATCGAGCACTCTCAAAAGTACTGCGCGGTACCAACTCAGTGACAGAAAATTTACAAGTGTTTTTTCTTAAGGCGAATTTACATTACGAAATTAGTGGCGTGAAATTAATTTCGTGACATTAGTTTTACTAACAGTTTCACGTGTAATTTAATACTTTCGTAATGCATGCATTAATTTCATGCATGGAGATTAGTTTCGTGCCCTGCGCGATTTTTTGATGAAATTAATGTCATGCAACTAATTTCATAGTGTAAACGCGACGTGAAACTAATGTCGCGAAAGGGCCTGCGCTGTGCGGACGTGTGTATTGTTAGTTCGGACGCGCTTCAAACGTTGAAAATGGCAAACCAACGATGGAGTACAGATAAAAATATAGATCTTATTAATGAATATCAGCGACAACGGTGTCTCTGGGACCCGAAACACCTACAGTAAAAAAGCAAAATTATATTCACTCATTCGATAATAGTTTTTATAACTCTCAGGATCTTCATCTGCTAATTCAGAGACTAACTTCATTGCACCTAAATGCCTTCTTGTTGACCATCCTCGAATCTACCAACCTTTTTTTTCTTGATAGTCTTTTTTTTAAGTTTATAGGTATATAAGCATTTCTTTAGCTACATTGAATATAGCATATAGCATAGAATTTAGCTTTGATGGTGATGGCGCCATGGTTACTGCGATACTGTGGATTTCGCGACACTAATTTTTTGACGAAATTACTTTCGCATATATCGAAACTACTTTCGTGAAACTGAGCTCAACATGCATGACACTAATTTCGTAATGTAAATCCCGCATTAAAGTTGGCATTGATCGAAATTTTGTTTATATCGTTAGTAATCTTATTTTTAATCTGAGGCCACTTGATAACATCATCCAATTTCGTTAGAATCCAAGTTATGACACCGCGAATGACTCGGAATGTTGATGAAAACGAAATATAAATAAAAATTTATATAGTCCGCAATGATTCAGTATTTGCAATAAACCACAAAAATATTAAAAAGCTTATTTCAGCGGTGATGGGTTTCATTTCAAAGGTATTTTTAGGAATAAAAGTCGATGTTTCAAGTTCATCTACAAAAAAAGGTTTCAGTAATATATTTGTATCAATAGATACTTAAAACTCAAAAATACGAATTTTTAAAATATGTACTCATTAGATGATATGCAGTACAGTTGTTCGCGATAATCGAAAATTGTCTTTAAATTACTACGTTATGATAATTTTCTACTCTTTGCTTTCGACAACCTGTCATCAGATATTTTATTAATGGCTCAAATAACTCATCTATTTCATTAACATATTATACCTCTCTCGTGTTGAACGTCTAAACCATGGACGCGTATTTTGCCTGCGTGTTGACCGTCCAGACCATGGAGGGCGCGTCGTCCGGATTTCGGACTCTCAACAGATATGTATAAAATTATGAATGAAATGATTGATTGATTTGAACTCGGTGTACTCGTTAAATCGTCGTCATCACTATCATCTGGATAAGATGATTCAATTAAAAAGTATATAATTTTCTTAGAATACATTTAAAAAAATTACTCAAAACGTAAAAAAATGTTAATGAAATAATCAAAATCCAAATGACTTAAAATAACCGTAAATAGTTTTCAACCAATTATTGTTGTTTACCACATTATTTTCAAGACTGAACTTAGCGCACTCTGCTGATGCATTTGAAAACTACTTCATGTTCCAATTAAGCTTCAGCATAATTCGGTATTGTGCGCCACTGAGTCGTATTATGCTCTGTAATTGGAAAACTAAAAATATAATATTTTATTATTTTCACATGGTCACACATTAAATTTGGTGTAAGTAATTGATGTGTACAATAATTGTTGCGGTATTGTACAATGGCGTTTACTTTTTTAGACGAAAAACAATGTACCTACAGACTTTTGTGTATATTGTGGAACGGAACATGAAATGTAGCTTTGACTTATAGGTTGTACTGTAAATACCAGGTCATAAAATCTCAAAATAAATAAATAATTATATGAGCTATTTTTTTAAGGGATTTTATGACTTGGTAATTAAGACTTTTAAGTCATGTCTTATTTAAATATATTTTCTTATTTTTACGAAAAATGATGAAATGAAATGAACATGATTGATTTGAGACATTAATCAACTGGTATGAAATCAAATGAAAGGAGATGAGATGATATGGGATGAAATATAATCTCAGTAAAATGGTGGTCATCTACTGAGACTTTTTCATTGGACTTTTTGGAGGATCCCGAGAAGTGACGTCCAGCGGCTTTGTTTCATTTTCTCACATTTGTGCACCTTCACAGATATTAAACAGTTAATAAACTACCGTTATTACACATTTAAACCTGAATAAACACTAAATAGACAAAATAAAACAAATCACACAACTTCACTCCTCGCGTTCCCGCCAAAAAGTCAAACGAAGCTATTTTGTTAAAAGCGTCTATAAGGTCTATGGTCTATATAGATTGATCTGTCAGTCGTAAGTGTCAACTGTCAGTCTTTGCTAAATAAATTAAAACGCTTATTGCTCTATTACGGCCTGGCCACGGGGATCGGCGGTGCGAACAGCGAAGCGGTGGACGAGGCGACCATTCGCGCAGCACCGTTTGCAGGCCACGGGTACTCACGTTCGCCGTCGCGACTAGTAAGGAAGTCCGACAGCGAATTGTCTATATCGATATTGCTTACAAATTAATAGTTTTTTGGTTCAGGACCTATTATTTGGAAAAGATTGTGAAGTACATGATTTGAATAAGAATCGGAGTATACCTATAGATGGAGAATTCCACAAGAAGTACGAGAAATACTTTGGGTGGCTAGACTTCCAAATAGCTGGTCTAGCTAGTATTTCAGCTAATTTTTTTTTATTGCTTAGATGGGTGGATGAGCTCACAGTCCACCTTGTGTTAAGTGGTTACTGAAGCCCATAGATATCCACAACGTAAATGCGCCACCCACCTTGAGATATAAGTTCTAAGGTCTCAAGTATAGTTACAATGGCTGCCCCACCCTTCAAACCGAAACGCATTACTACTTCACGGCAGAAACAGGCAGGGTGGTGGTACCCACCCGCGCGGACTCACAAGAGGTCCTACCCCCAGTAATTACGCAAATTATAATTTTGAGGGTTTCATTTTTATTACACGATCCTTCACCGTGGAAATCAATCGTGAACATTAAAATTTGTTGAGTACGTATTTCATTACAAAAATTGGTACCCGCCTGATATTCGACTACCGGTGCATCGCTCAACACCGGACGTCTTATCCGTTCGGCCACGACGAGTTTAAAAATATAAAAAAAAAAATAATAAAAAATATAAAATATAAAAATTTCGGCGTTCATTTTTCGCGGCGAAAACAACTAAACTCATTTAATCACTGCACTATTCGCCGCGACTACCGCTCGACTCCGTGGCTTGCGCCGTCCTTATTCATGCATTTGTTTTGCTCGCCCGCCACATCGTAAGTCGCTCGCGCGATTCGCTCGGTACATTCCGCCGGTCGCTTCGCCGGTCGCCGGTGCGCGTGGCTTGTTAGGTACATTTCTATGCTCTTATTTTAGTCGCTAGACGCTTCGCCGTTCGCACCGCGCGAATTTTCGTATCGGCGAATGTCCCGTGGCCAGGCTGTTACTGTTTCTAATTATTGATCGTATTACGTAGGTCCTCTTGTAAGCTTCGTTTTTACTACCAAAGAGGGAGTGCATATAGAGTCCCTTCTTTATTTCGCCTGGTCGTGTTTTATGTAATTAACACCACAGTTGGAACAATATAAATTTTATTGTTGTAGCGGCATAAATAATTACATTAAATTAGTTATTTAACACATGAATTATTTTTATGTTTTTCATATTTGGCGGTAAAAATGTATTGTGTCACAGACTATATCCTTTTTCCCACATCTCGTGCGTTCCGGCTTACGCATAATAAAACGCCACACCACCCCCCTACGGAGAAGGAGAATCCGCAGAAAAAGAGAAAAATTATCATAGGTCGAAAGGTTTGGAGAAGTGGACTCTGCGACCTGACCGGGTGGTATATTAACGTGTATGTGTAGGAGTAGCAGTTAGAGGTGCCGAAGGCACGAGTGGACATGAAGGGACATTAGTAGCATCCGGTTGCGCTGGTTGAGGCACAGAAACCCGCGGTGCTGGTGCTGGAACGAGATCTACTAAAGAATGTTCGACGAAAGCTGGCTTAATTCTGTCGACACTGACCGTCACCTGTTTCCTTTTTACATCAATCGACCACGTTTTTCCGTCCTCGGCTCTAGATATAACTCTATGAGGACCAGAGTAAGGTGGTTGCATTGAACGTCTAACCGAATCCTCCCTGAGCATGACATGAGAGGCGGTGGAAAGATTTTTAAATATGAAAGGTGATGGTTTAGTGTGTGAGGAACATGGAGTGGGACGCAATTTAGACATACGCTGTCTTAACTTTACGACAAAATCCGTCGGGTCCTCGAAGCCAGAAGGACCGGGAGGTACTAACAGTTCCCCTGGAAGCGTTAATGTTTCTCCGTAAAGCAATTCCGCTACTGTTGCTTGTAGATCTTCTTTAAAAGCCGAACGCATTCCTAATAAGACCAAAGGTTCAACCACGAATCATCATAACACATCAGAGAGGCCTTTAATTGTCTATGCATGCGCTCCGCGAGCCCATTGGCACAAGGGTGGTAACTAGTAGTGCGTATACGTTTAGTACCACATAAATTAGTAAGGCGTCTGAAAAGGTCCGACTCGAACTGTCGTCCCTGGTCGGTAGTGATGACAGCAGGTACTCCGAATCGAGCAATCCAACCGGCTACAAAGGTGCTCGCCACTTCTTCTGCTGTTATTCCGTGCATAGGCCAAACTTCGGGCCATCGAGTGTAGCGATCCACAGCAGTCAGGCAGTATTGGAAGTCAGAACAAGATGGAAGAGGGCCTATGATGTCAATATGGACATGCTTCAGTCGAGACGTAGGACTGGAGAAGTGTCCAAGTGGAGATTTTATATGCCGCGTCACCTTACTTCGCTGGCAAGCAACGCAGGTTTGGCACCAATAACGGCAATCTTTGGCAATGCCAGGCCACACGAAACGGTCTGAGATCAATCGAATGGTTGATCTAGTACCAGGATGGCTAAGATTATGTAGCTGAGCAAAAATCTTCTTTCGCATAGGTTCCGATACAAATGGGCGTGGTCGCCCTGTTGACATGTCGCAGACCAAAACAGTGTTTGTGCCAGGAACTACGACGTTCTCTAGTTTTAGAGAAGAATTCGCATCGTTACGATACTTTTTCAATTCGTCGTCAAGTTTTTGGCAAGCGGAGAGAGCAGAATGGTCAGTTTCAAAACTAATATCTTCGATGCGGGACATGGCGTCCGCCACCGTATTGTCTTCCCCTTTTATATGGACAATGTCCGTGGTAAACTGCGAAATAAAAGACAATTGATTTAACTGTACCGGAGGAAGCCTTTCGCGACGTTGCGAGAACGCATAAACTAATGGCTTATGGTCCGTATAAATCGTTACGTGCTGTGCGGCTAGGAAGTGTCGATAATGTTGCACACTCTCATATACCGCAAGAAGTTCTCGGTAGTATGCTGGCCACTGGCACTGTCGGGGATTCAGCTTTTTACTAAAGAAACCCAGGGGTTGCCAAGCATCACCGACTTTCTGCTGAAGGCAGGCACCAACGTGAGAACTGGAAGCGTCGGTGAAAAGCCCTAGTTCAGCGTTAGGCAAAGGGTGTGCCAACAGAGCTGCAGATGACAAGCTATCTTTACAGGCATTAAAGCATTCTTCGAGCTCAGGTGTCCAAGTGATCGGTGTGAGACCTTTACCTCCAGTGGCCACGATCGCGTTGACTAGCGGTGCTTGTAACTTGGCCGCATTGCGCAGAAATCGGCGATAATAATTAACCATCCCAATGAAACGACGGAGTCCTTGTACAGTTTGTGGTAGAGGAAAATCTTTTAGAGCTTGAATGAGCTCTGATGGTGGTTGTGTTCCGTCGGCGGATATTCTGTTTCCGAGAAAAGTAACCTCAGGAGCACCAAACACGCATTTTGCTGGATTAATAACGATTCCGTAATCTTCAAATCGCTTGAAAAGAGTACGAAGGTGTGCAGCATGTTGAAGAGCATCACGGGAATACACTAATATGTCGTCAACGTACGCAAAGCAAAAATCGAGACCTTGGACAACTTCGTCTATAAATCTTTGAAACGTTTGGCCTGCGTTGCGTAGACCAAAAGTCATGTAATTAAATTCGTAGAGTCCGAAGGGTGTTATGATGGCGGTTTTACAGATATCCTCAGGCGCAACAGGAATTTGCTGATATGCCTTAACGAGGTCGATGGTACTAAATATACTACACCCAGATATGTTATGGCCAACGTCACCGATATGGCGAACTGGGTACCTGTCAGGTATGGTACGTGAATTCAACGCACGATAATCGCCGCAGGGTCGCCAGGTGCCGTCGCGCTTAGGGACCATATGAAGTGGAGAAGACCACGAACTTTTCGAAGGTCTGGCTGTCCCGCACTGTACCATATCATCAAAAACCTTTTTGGCCTCTTGAAGTTTTTGAGGTGCCAGACGTCTAGGACGACAAGAGACTGGGGCGCCCTCAGTGGTTAGAATATAATGAACTGTGTTATGCTTCGGCTCACGAATAAGTCCTGGTGGCTTCGTAATGGACGGAAATTCCGCAAGAAGTGCACTAAATTGGGATGACGGAGCGCAGACAACTTTGACGCTGGTCTGGTCTAAAACAGCGACGGCAGCAACGCATGACAACCCGGTAATGCTATCGACGAGTCTCTTACTGGCACAATCTGGCAACAACCGATAGTGCGCCAGAAAATCGGAGCCGATGATGGCGGTGTTGACGTTAGCGATAATAAATCGCCATTGAAATGTGCGGCGTAACCCCAAATTAAGCGCCATTTCTATGTGACCAAAAGTGCGTATCTCACTACCATTGGCAGCCGCTAACGTATAGTTTGAACGTACCGGCTTATTTGCTAACCACTGGTATGGGTAACAGGAGAGGTCGGAGCCTGTGTCTATTAAAAAACGGCGCTTGGTTGCGCTTTCGGTGACAAATAATCGGCGACTCTCCTTAAAGCAGTCAGACGTCGCCATCATTGACTGCTTTTGTCGTTTTCCGAAGATGGCGGCGGCGTCCAGGTACATGGTTGAATACACTTAACAGCTTTAGTATTAAATTTCCTATGGTAAAAGCACATTTGAAGCTTACCAGGCGTTTGTGAGCGTCGTCGCTGGTTTGAGAAATCCCGGGTCCTATTTCTACCGCGCTCTGCAGTAAGCACAGCAAGCTGACGCGTGACCTCATCCAGACGCCGTGTGATATCTTCTAACGAAGGGGGTGAGACGGCAGACGTACTTGCTGAGAAAACAGCAGATGAATGAGGTGCGACCATACCAGGCGAAACTTCCAAAATTTTGTCCGCTAGCTCAGCGACTTTGTCCAGCGAGAGTTCTGATTGGGCGGCCAAAATTGCTTGGAGATGTTGTGGGAGGCGACGCATCCATAGCTGGCGAAGCAAATTTTCATCAGTGAGGGTTTTTCCTGCCAATGATCTAAGATAACGTAAAAACTGCGAAGGACGGCGGTCACCCAACTCAACATCACTGACAAGTTGCCTGACACGTTGCTCCTCAGACGTGGACAACCTACGGATCAACTCGGATTTGAGGCGACCATATTTGTCCTCAGATGGTGGTTGGAGAATAATGTCCTCTACCTCCCCAATAACTCGGGTATCTAACTGAGCAATCACGTAGTTAAATTTAGTCAGGTCAGCGGAGTTGCCTGAAATCGAGAATTGTGCCTCTACCTGAGCAAACCAAATTGCAGGCCGATCAGGCCAGAAGGGAGGAAGTTTTATGGCTACTCTGCATACTGAGGTAGGTTGAGGAAATAATGGGTCTGTGGGGGGTGGGTCCGTTTTATCAATGCCTTGCATTTTAAGTTTTTGTAACTCAGCCTTTAGGATGGCATTTTGTTGTAGTAACAGTGTATTTTCTTCTCTTACTAATTGTTCGTTTGCCTCCATTATTGAACACTACGTTTACAATTGTAAAAAAATAAAAAATAAGCATTTATACAATGTAACAACTTAAAAATAATAATAATAATAATAATAATAAGTAAAGAGGAAATTGAAAATTAAATATTATGGTAAAAGATGGCAAAATACTGACTATAAGAGACACAGTAAAACAATGAAATAAAATTATAGTAAACAAGAAAATAGAAATTAGTCAAATACAGATGTGATGTTAGGCACCGACTTACATTTCGTGACTATTTACTCTAAAGCATTCATGTTGATAAAACCTAAAAATGTAATTATTTTGCCTCGTAAAAACAAATATTTCCTTACTACTAATCGTACAATAATACCTTAATATTATTATTAACTAAAATGTTATACAATGAATTGGCGGAGCAATGAAGGCCCGTTAACAAAATATGATTAACTATTGTTACAAAAGGAACCTTAAAATTAAATTAAAATTTTGTTTTTCTTGTTTTTTTATGTCGACAAAGACAAAGCTGTTATAAATGCAATTATGTAACAAAATTAAAGTTACAGTATAGGCGGAGAATATGAAGAAGTATTAAGATTAAAATAAAATAAAAAATATAAAACACTTCACTGAGTTAATCAGAAAACACAAAAAAAAAAGAAAATAAGTTCCATGTTGTGGAATGCCGCACCAGGTGTTTAACCGCTTGTACTTGATCACTCTGCTGTGCGCGGCGATGCTGCGCCAAGTGTATATGGTTTGTAGACGATCTTGCCTGAATGCTGTGCCAGGTGTATATAGTTTGTACTCGACCTTGTCTGGATGCTGCGCCAGGTGTATATGGTTTCTACTCGATCTCTATTTGTAACGATTGATCACGTCGGGGTCACCAAAGAGGGAGTGCATATAGAGTCCCTTCTTTATTTCGCCTGGTCGTGTTTTATGTAATTAACACCACAGTTGGAACAATATAAATTTTATTGTTGTAGCGGCATAAAGTAATTACATTAAATTAGTTATTTAACACATTATGAATTATTTTTATGTTTTTCATATTTGGCGGTAAAATGTATTGTGTCACAGACTATATCCTTTTTCCCACATCTCGTGCGTTCCGGCTTACGCATAATAAAACGTCACACCACCATGGTGTTTCCGAAGTCCTATGCTTCTGTATCTGGAGAGTCGAGTGATGTGCAAGTGTTGGAATCTGATGAGCCGCTTGTCACGGCCTCACCAGTTGCCGGTCCCAGTGGAGTAGTAGCTAGCTCTAGTGTTAGCTTACTAGCTACCGCTAGTTCTTCAGAGGACGAGGATGAAGACATTACTCCTGCGTTGCCTAGGCCTACTGGGTCACCTGGCAGAAAATTTCATTTTAACTCGGATGAGATAAGGTATGTTTCAATTTTTGTAAACATAGAAGTAATATGCTCACTCACACATCGATTCGTTTTATGTTACAATTCTGAACGTGTTTTTGTGCGAAACTATCTCTTTATGATTGTAAATATGTTTGTTTATTAAAGATTGAAAATGGTCAAGTTAAACTAGGTTAGCATTAGTGCCCTATGAGGAGGCAGTCTCCTCCCGGTGATGGTCACGGGGCGACCTAAGGGGGCTGAGACTGCGCCGCACGCTACCGTCACTCTAGCGCGCTGGCACCAGGAGGACGGGACGACGCGTCGGCGGCTGCGGACTGCGATGCGGTCCGCATTTTCGTCGTCGCTGTCGTCGCCGAACATACTGTGGAAGAGCAACCCGGTCAGCGGTGTATCGCGTTCCGACCCGGCAGGCTGGTTCTGGCCCAGCGGGGTATCCCGGAACACCAGCGGCATCGCCAGAGCGGCCTGAAGGGCCGCCGTACCGCGGAGACTGACGTCGTTGGTCGTCGACTATCGCCTCGACGACCCGTCGGTCGGGCGTCCTCGGGGTGGCGCCGCGTGTCTGGTTGTAGTGTTGACCGCGGGAACTCCCCGACTCTAACCGGGTTTTGACCCCGGACGGAGATCGGACGCCGGGTGTAAGAGTGCAGGGGAGTCGTTTAGTGGGTGGGCCCTAAATTCCTTGGGCCCGCGGTCTGCTCTCAACACCTGCAGATCGTTGAGTCTCACGTACCCCGCGCGCCCCCTAGGCGCGGGGACCTCGTAGGAGGTTCGGCCCTCGGCCCGGAAAAAAAAAAAAAAAAAGGTTAGCATTAGTGAGGTTAGAAAATGTAATTATGTGTAGCATCATAAATTTTAATTACCTACTTTTTTATTTGTTCAGGTCTATGTGGAACTGGAGAAAGATCTTCGTCAAATTGGGAACACATGACCAGTGCGTTCAGTTTGCGGAAGAGAGAGGGCTCATCCTGACGCAAAACTTCCGAATGGAATGGTTGCTTCAATAATTGCTTCCTTCGTATGGAAAAATGTGTCAATTTCGCGGAGAATACTTCGAAAAGCAATAAATAAATTTTTAAATAGTAATGTTGTGTCACTTCGTTAATTCCCGAAATTTTCAGTGCCGCCTAGGTAAACGTAATTTCACAGACTGGTTGTGCGAATATTCATGGAGGCGAAGGATAAAAGTGAACCATTTAGATCCCTATGAAGAATTATTGAGAGCAATTAAATACATTTATAAATTAGATTAAATATAGCTTTATGCTGATATGAGTAGCGTCATTTCTCATCAAATAGCAGAAACAAATATCAAAAGAACTAGTAATATCAAAAACGCTCGAGAAATGCCATCAAATAGCGAAAACACATATCGGATTGACTAAGACTACCGGGAATTTTCTTGATAATTGTAGACTGGTCGTATCGAGCATAAAAGCGTTGAAGAAATAACACGAAAGCAGTTTGAGAGCTCAGGCAGCTGTCGAGTGCAGACGTGTGCACCGGTGCTCGGTACCACTCAATTAGTACGCGCTTCAAACTGCTGCCTTACGTTACTACTGCGTCCAGGAGTGCTCCTCGTACCAACACGTCGCTCTTGCCGGCTTCGGCTCCCGGTCTGCCACCAGCGGCAAGCCCCGGGACTCGGGTCTGTGAGCGTCGGCGTGCCGAGGTTCACCCTTGGACCGCACTCGGCGTCTCGCCTCATAAACAATATCCATTCCACCGCGTCGATCAGCATGCCCTCGACCCGGCAACAGCCGCTTTTGTCGCAGAAACATGCGACCCGCCCGCAGCTTAATCGGACGATGATGTTTGTTCGCTTACAGCGCCGCCGTCTCCCTTGGGCCCGGGCTGGACGTAGTCCTAGCCACAGCCAACTCTTCTCAATTATCGATGCCACAGATCAAGAAGGTGCAACCCAGTGACCCGTCTGTAGTAGCAGATGGTGCCGATACCACCAAGGCAGGCCATAGCCTGGATTGGCTCTCCGACGTTTCAGAGCCTTCGATTCGCCTCGAAGGCTCCGTCGGCTGGGCGTCCTTGGGGTGAGCCGCGCCGTCTGGTTGTAGTGTTGACCGCGGTAGCCCCCCTACCTCATCCGGGTTCTGACCTCGGAGGGGATCGGACGTCGGGTGTAAGAGTGCAGGGGAGTCGTTTAGTGGGTAGGTCCTAAAATCCTTGGGCCCGCGGTCTGCTCACAACACCATGCAGATCGTTGAGTCTCACATACCCCGCGCGCCCCTTTTGCGCGGGGACCTCGTAGGAGGTTCGGACCTCTACCCGAAAAAAAAAAAAAAACAAAAAGGTCCATCAGCACACGAGGATCGTATATCTTAGTATGAGAGCTGGATCGTGAAAGCTGAGGTTCAAATGGCTGATGTGGGGAAGACCCTGGAAGACACCAAAAGAGGAACAGTAAGTTCACCCTCAGTTACTGCTATTCCTTTCATACGGGGGATCGAAGTAAGAGATGATTTTGAGGGCTGGTGTCGTAAATGTACCAGTTGTGCTGCGGCTAAAGGTCCGCACACGTACAAAGGTGCACTGAAATACCGAGGTTGCCCCCCTGCCCCCAAAGTGAACCGCCGCGTCGCTCGACAAAACCGCCTCCGGGCTCCCGGCCCTGAGACCAAAGCCTCGGCTACCTCTGTGACGAAGGTTAAGCCTGCCCTCGTGCCGGCGCTGGTGCCCAGCCTCTCAGCCTGGGCTAAACCGCTGTTGTACACGAACACGGCTACAAATCCCCCTGTAACCCATCTCTCCTCCGTGATTTGCTCTTGGACCGAGTCCCACAATCTCGCTCTGGCGATCGACTTTTCTAGACTGACTCTGTTCATTTAGAATTAGTAGACAGTGAGATCGAATGCAGAATCTCCTTACCACCCTCGGATGCGTCACCCCGATGGAAGTTAAAGATTTGATCAAAGACCTACGTCTTCGCAAGGCTCCCGGCTCCGACTACAGTTATATAGTCTATAAAGATATCTATTTTCAATGACAAACTGTATCTTTCCCGCGGTGTGGAAAGAAGCGGACGTTATCGGCTTATATAAACCCGGTAAACCCGGTTTTTGCAGGCTAGCCGTCTGAGCATCGTGATTCGTGAGGAACATCGACGAACTCGGCCTCGAATCAATCCGGAAACACCCGAAGACAGCGTCGGAACGGTACTTCGATAAGGCTCGGGCAGCTGTTAGTAAACCCCATCCCTCCTGGCTGAGCCTTTGCTTGCCCACCTGTCCTGGAAACTGGAAAGGCCTCCGGGTCACAAGTAATACGTTTGATTTTCCATAAAAGCGTATTTTGAAAGTTTTTTTAAACTTTTATATATTTTTCATTTTTTTGCTGAATTTCAATTTTTTCATATTTTTTTTCAATTTTTTTTAAATATTGAATTGTCATCGGTTCCTTAATAAGTATACCAAATTTCGAGTTAATCCGACGTTTTTAAGGGGGTCAAAATCATGTTCAAAGATTCCGTTACATACTAACATACATACGTCTGAAGCTAATAAAAGCGTATTAAAAAGGCTGTTAATAATCGGTTCTACTCGAAGCGAAACAGCGAACGGATCACCTGAAGCGAAGCGGGTGAAATTCATTGCGAATGGTGAAGTGTGTCTTAAGTGCTCTAACTGTTAAATAGAGTTTTAATTTGTACTTCGATGTAAGTTTTATTTATCCTGAGCCCCAGCGCGCAACAACAACAATAATAAATTTCCTCATGTGTTATTTTCGCTATATAAATATGGAAATAAAAATTCAAAACCGAATCAAAGCGGGCCACTTTTCACACAATCTTGTCTTCCCTACGACTAGATTGTGTATAAAAAACTGGAGGCGGGGGGGGGGTAAGGCAGCTCTCGCCCGTTTGAACGAAGCGCGGTAACCGTGCGAGCATGGTCGTGCTTCCCATCTAATCATCACTGGAGAAGGCCGCCTCCACCTTCAAAAAATCTCTAAACTAAAACTTATAAGAGCACAAGCCGTACTCGCCCGCTTTGCTGGGCCTTTAAAATGAACATTATTATTTATTGTCATTATTATTAGGGAGTCCAACACTCATATAAATATTAGCCTATCCATTAAGTACATGTATTATCTACATGGATACCAAGTTTCAAGTCAATCTGATGCATGGTTCAGTAGTTATAACGGAACATCCGTAAAAACCACTGTAGATTTATATATTAGTATACTTAGAACTACTAGAACTCAGATTAGTCTTACATACTTTGGGAGGTTAACGACAAAGGGAAGATTTTCCACCGAGCGGGTGACATTGCTCAATAGACCGACGGTCCAAATGTTATTGTTCGGAACATTTATACCGATCTATATGTGAGCTTAACTTGAAAATTTCGTTTGATTCAGCCATCTATGAATTACTGTCTACTATGATGACTACCGCTACAATACATTAATTATTCTATCTTCTAGGCTTTTTGGCGGGAACCTAAATAAAGTTTTACTAATTGTTTTACATATTTTGTTAATTTAGGGTTTCTTCACTTTTGAATCGATTATTTCAAGTACCAAGTAAATATTAAACTAGTGAATTATTTATTATTTTCTGTAGTATTAAAAATGTAATAAGCAGTTAGCAATACAATAATTGCATGAAATTGAAAAATCAACTTACAATTTACAGACTATTGACAACAACATTGTAATAAAACGAATTGTAAGCAACTGGACATTATTAATTATTTAAACCAAAAGTACTGTTTTCATCAACAGTGAGTTACAAAGCAGAATTTAAAATAAAACATTACCTACTTTAGCATATTTGTCAGTCAATTTAGAATAGGGAACAATGCATGAGTTTGTAATCAATGTACAAAATGAAACTACGAAGCTATATGATAAACTCAACATAATTTTATACATTTTAGGCTTGCAAGGCATATGGGTTGACGAGATTAAATTATCGCGAAGATTTCATGTATTTTTTAAGGTTGTTACTTTTATTTTACACATTATGTGTGGAATGTTCGCTGGCCTTCAGTTTTTCGCTATTTTCACGCAAAATAGCTTGAACAGCCAACAAAAATCAGACGTCATTGTAATCGGTATATCGAATCCGATGGCTTATATCTTTTGCATCAATTTCATACGCAATAGAAACGAGATTAAAGACTTATTTTATCATTTGGCGGTGGTTCTCAAAAGATATTACAATGATGTAGAAATTGAAAAAAGTATGGTTAACAAGATAAAGTCCTACTTAAGCACATATGTGTTTGCGTCTATTACAATTCTAGTCAGTAATGGTATTATTGCATTTTTTCAAACAATTAACTCAGGTAAGCAGCTTACAATGCTTTCACTTTGGTTAAGCAAATTTGTGTTTCGATTATTTTTCGTTCTGTTTTCGTTTTTAATCTGTACAAATTTAAAATCCACAGACGAACCATTCTTAGGAATAATAACAGCGTGGCCAGATAAAACTGATACCTCAAAAACTGCTGGTTACGCAAGGATCGGTTTTTACTTATTCTGGTGCATTCACTTCTTTAAAATCTCAACAGTATTTGCTGTCATAGTATGTATCTTGATAAGTATCAAGTATCAGTATAAAATTTTATGCAGCTACTTTGAAAGTCTGAACAAAATCTTTGATGACGAAACTTCAAGCCATCAAGTTAAAGAGGCTGAATTTGAAAATGCTTTCTGTAATGGAATAAAAATACATACGCAAATAATTTGGTAAGCTTTAAAAAAATACTAATCAAGGTTTTTAGTTAATTAGAACTTTTTTACGCTAATCACCTTTTTGTAATGTTAATAATATGTTTAAATTAACCTAATAAGTACAACTTGTACAGAGATGTGTCTACAATTTTGTGTTGATATATATGTTCTCATGGTGCACTAATCGGCTCGAAGGACCATATGTTGCGTTGTGGTGAATGAGAGTGGACTGTATTTATTTTAATAATGTTAACTTTAAATGCTCAGCGAAGCGGGCGGGTACAGATAGTTTTTATTTTTATTGCTTAGATGGGTGGACGAGCTCACAGCCCACCTGGTGTGTAAGTGGTTACTGGAGCCCATGGACATCTACAACGTAAATTCGCCACCCACCTTGAGTTATAAGTCTCAAGTATAGTTACAACGGCTGCCCCACCCTTCAAACCGAAACGCATTACTGCTTCACGGCAGAAATAGGCAGGATGGTGGTACCCACCCGCGCGGACTCACAAGAGGTCCTACCACCAGTAGTTTGATAATAAATATGTAAGTATACTATGAATGAAATATATATTTCAGTTACGATAGTAAATTGTTGTTCGCAGGTGTGTCAGAAGATGTCAAATTATGTGTCGGACCGTGTTCAGTGCTAATATTATGCTGGACACCTTTGTTCTCGTCATCTTGATGTTGGCGATGGTGGTGTGCTACATAGTTGTTTGCCATAATATATTATTGACAATTTTTTGCCATTACTAGTTATTTAGATTAGTAATAGACAATAAATCCCATTGCCTACAGGCAATCTCAAACGAAAAACCCGAAATAATATGGACGCAAGGACCTTGTTTTTTTAAACTAGCTTTGTCACTGTCTAATGCTTTTTAAACTTGGACGTAATTTTATTTATGAATTAAATACTTCAGTGATTTACAAATGGTAGACGTTAAAAAATATTTGAAATTATTTTAAATTCTGGTTAAGAAATAGTAACAGATTAGACAGGTATTTAAGTTATAGTGTATACATATGTTGTTTAGTTAGATGAACCATAGACCATGAAAAATTCTCGCTAAAAAGCTGTGACAATAGACGAACAATATTAAACTCCACAGGGACACACGTCTGGTGCATTCGTGTTGAGCGATGCACCGGGTGTTCGAATCTCAGGCGGGTACCAATTTTTCGAATTAAATACGTACTCAACAAATGTTCACGATTGCCTTCCACGGTGAAGGAATAACATCGTGTAATAAAAATCAAACCCGCAAAATTTAATTTGCGTAATTACTGGTGGTAGGACCTCTTGTGAGTCCGCGCGGGTAGGTAGGTTTTTATTGCTTAGATGCGTGGACGAGCTCACAGCCCACCTGGTGCTAAGTGGTTACTGTAGCCCATAGACACCTACAACGTAAATGCGCCACCCACCTTGAGATATAAGTTCTAAGGTCTCAGTATAGTTACATCGGCTACCCCACCCTTCAAACCGAAACGCATTACTGCTTCACGGCAGAAATAGGCGGGGTGGTGGTACCCACCCGTGCTGACTCCGAAAAGGTCCTAGCACCAGTAAACATCAAGCATCTAACGGCAAATTGCTTTTTTTTTCATAGAATTCAGAAAATGACTTCTGCGGCTTGTGCTCACAAATGTCATCGGTACTGGTAACCGTTGTCCTGATGGCGTTCTTTATGTGGACAGCCGGAGATATTACTGTGCAGGTAATATTACTTAGTACTTACTACCCTTCATTACCTAAAACTGTAAATAATTAAAAACTAAAAAGCTAACGCTCGGAGAAGCATGTGTTCGAGTTAACGTTAACATAACGGTCTACGTCAATAAGATTTAATTTTTTTTTCATATTATGTTTTTTTTTTTAAACTAAGGCATCACAACTACCCGACGCCATCTACGGTTCGGGCTGGTACAACTGTCGTGGAAAGTCCTCAGCTCGCATTAGGAGCTTGGTCACTATCTCCATGAACAAAGCACAGGTGATTTTGACTCTTATGTATGGTAGTAACAAACAGTCTAACTACAATATGTTTAGCGACGTATTCAGGGTGCAAATGGAAACTTGAGCTTCAGAGCCTGTGTGACAGTATCAATACTCAGGTCAGTGTGCTTAGTATGAGTTTCTTAACGTTCTCGATAGCGTAAAAGTTAACCCGATTTTGTATGCAGTTGGAACAACGCCCCTAGCGGCAAACGTACGCAAACGCAATGCTTCCCTGTCCTTGGTATGTTTTTAATTAGTTTAGCAGTGAACTTTTTACTGGGCACGTTTTGCGTGACCGAGCTGAAACTAGGCAGATGTTTACAGTCACAATAATATAGTGAGGAAATGGATATCATTGTACTCAAATGGTTGAAAAGGATGACAGGTAAAATGGATTATGTGGGTCTTAAAGGTATCGTTTTAGTCATATATATACATTATTTTTGATATATATTTTTTTTTTTTCAGCAACCAATACTGATGTGGGCACTAGGATTTATCGAACTTTCACACAAGAATTTTGTAGCGGTAAATAATATTTACGTATTTACAATCGTATAAGTGAAATTGATACCTACCTACCTGTTTAGAATAGGGTTATATTTTATAAGCTACTACATTTTCCGATCCCCACGTAAAGAAATGCGCTTGGGCATACCTACTTGTTGACAAGTGACCGGACAGCACTCAGAAGTCTCTTCAGGTTTTGATTGAAGAAGGATATGTTAAAACTTCTTAGGAAATAGCAGATATACAAAACTATTGCTTTGTTAGGCAAACATGTCTTCGAAAAGAGAAATTTATGAACACGGTAAATCTCCGTAAGCCCAAAGATTCTAAGCCATCCGTAAAACCATGATCAACGTTTTTTTTTTATTGCTTTTATGGATGGACGAGCTCACAGCCCACCTGGTATTAAGTGGTTACTGGAGCCCATAGACATCTACAACGTAAATGCGCCACCCACCTTGAGATATAAGTTCTAAGGTCTCAGTATAGTTACAACGGCTGCCCCACCCTTCAAGCCGAAACGCATTACTGCTTCGCGGCAGAAATAGGTAGGATGGTGGTACATACCCGCGCGGACTCACAAGAGGTCCTACCACCAGTATTCTAAAGATTCTAAATATATATAATGCTAATTAATTAATTTTAATTCTAACCAATAAATTAAAAAATAATAATTTTAATCAATATTCTAAAGAACCGACTTTCGTGAAGAATGAAATCGAAACGGCTGGTTCTGGAAGCTGGGAGCTCTGGTCCAGACATAAGAGCAGTGCTCCTCGCTGTTCTGTTAAACAGATCATGTAGACTTTGACCAAAACGTGAATTGAATTATACTAATATTAATGCGTTTCAGTTTGAAGGGTGGGGCAGCCGTTGTAACTATACTTGAGACCTTAGAACTTACATCTCTAGGTGGGTGGCGTATTTACTTTGTAGACGTCTATGGGCTTCAGTAACCACTTAATACCAGATGGGCTGTGAGCTCGTCCACCCATCTAAGCAATAAAAAAATATATCAGCCGGAATGGGAAACCTGCCCCAGATGATTCTCCACATAAATTTAGTCATTCCGAAATCGGAACTAATACAAAAGTAAAGTTTTGTTTATTTTCAGATCATCAAGAGCGCCTATTCTGTTTTTTCAGTATTTTACTAGAGAAAATTTTGTTATGCTTAAGTCTTCATGAAGAATAAAATTATCTATGAAGCGTGAAAGGTATACACTATAGGTGCACGTAAAATGTCACATCCAACCACGGAAGTCACAGCAAAACGTTCTATTTCAAATAATTGTCAAATGAAAAAACACTGATTGATAACTTTAATAAATATACTTTCAAACAAATTGTAATGCGTTAATTTCTTTGTTTTACTCGAAACATCATGCTAATGAGTGCCTTTACTTCGAATAATGGCAGGTTGAGGCGTCGCTTCGTGATGCAAGCGTGACCTGTGTGCTTTTAGTGCTAGTTTTTTAACATTCTCGATAGCGTAAAAGTTAACTCAAATTGGTATGCAGGTAGAGCAGCGCCCCTAGCGGCAAAGGTAGGTAAACGTTTCAACTGCATACAATTTTGAGTTAACTTTTACGCTATCGAGAACGTTAAAAAGCTTGCACTAAGCACACAGGGATGGTCAGTGTGCTGCAGAAATTAGATAGTGTACCCCTACTTCGTATGCGATAGTGTGGTCAGCTCTGACTTAGATGTACATGGTCAAATGAGCTCACAGCCTCGTTGATTGGTGACTAGTTACTGGAGCTCATAGACATCATTACGTTAAAGCCACTATGCATCTCAATCTATTTGTAATGGAGGGATTGATGGTGGCTCGGAGATATTTCCACCTTCACCAGGATGGGTGCACGATAGGCCTAGCTAGTAAGGGTGAAGTTCGCTAACGACCAGCCCTGATCGTCAGCCCCTAATAGCTTAAGAGCAGTTATTTCGAGAGCATCTATCGGAACCTACCATTGGAGTTGCGACTCGCAAGCAAATCCAAGAAGGAATGGAGCTGGCTGTTGTTAAAACTAAGTGTCATGTCGAAGTCTTCGAAGAGTTCCACGAGCATCATAACCTACGACTTCGTTAGGACTAGAAGCTAGCTTCAGCAGTGTTGAATCCAACAGGACGTGTTTAGGTGAACTGGCTACTTAAGCAAATTATGTCACGTAAAACTAATCTCAACAACTAAGTTTTGTGTTCGCCACAAAAACGGCATTTTAACGAGAAACGTATAAGTTTAGTGTAGTTCGATTTGGACATTGCCACTCCAACATCCCTAGACGAAGTGGCAGCCGCGTATTCGTTTCCGACACTTTTCATTTTATTGTTTATATGGGTGGACGAGCTCACAGCCCACCTGATGTTAAGTGGTTACTGGAGCCCATAGACATCTACAACGTAAATGCGCCACCCACCTTGAGATATAAGTTCTAAGATCTCAGTATAGTTACAACGGCTGCCTTACCCTTCAGACCGAAACGCATTACTGCTTCACGGCAGAAATAGGCAGGGCGGTCCTCCCTGACTCGCATTCTTCAAGTCTGAGGGTCGTGACCGTCTCCTTCCATTAGTACATTTCATTTTCTGATTAAGCCTTCGCTATTATGTAACATGGAGGATGTTAACGTGTGTTCACTATTGACAGCTCTTTTGTGTGTGATTACAATGATGTGGGAAACGAGTGAACTTAAAGTGCTAGCTTAGCGTAGGTATGAAATGAGAAATGATTGAGTTTCATTAGTCTCAAAATAAGTACATATTTCTTCTAACAAAGCTTTATTTTACTCCTGGTAGCGGCTATCCACAATCTGCCTACAAAGAATATTACGGTATTTTGGTCATGTTGCACGTAGGGATACCAGCAATTTGGAACGCCTTGTGGTGACCGGTAAAATAGAGGGAAAAAGGCCTAGGGGTAGAGGTCCCAAACGATGGTCGGACCAAATAGCGGAGGAACTGGGAATACCTATCAGCGACGCACTCCACCGGGCTGGAGGGCGGGATCGATGGAGACTATTCGTGCTATTTATAATATGCACCCGAGGGAATCCTTGAGGGACAAGTTTAAGGAAATCAAAATTCTAACTTTAGCGTCCCAATACATTTTTGAAAATTTATTGTACGTGCGTAAAAACATTGAAGAATTCCCCAGAGTCTGCGATTTGCACAATGTGAACACTAGGAACAAACATAGGCTTGCGTTGCCGGCGGCTCGAATTAAGAAAATAAGCAACTCTTTTAGGGGGCTGGGTGTACAGCTTTTCAACAAGATCCCACTAAACGTTCAACTACTACCTGTTCATAGATTTAAGAAAACTGTTAAGGAACGTTTGTGCAACAAGGCATATTATAAAGTTAAGGATTATTTACTAGATGGCACTACGTGGGAATGAGGCGCTCGCTCCTGGCCTTTTCATTTTTCATTATTATTATTATTTTTTTAGACTTGTTTTTTCTTTTATTGTGAATATTTCTATTTATTTAAAAAAAAGAAAATATTTGAGAAAAAACAAAAAGAAAAAAAAGCCCGCTGAGTTTGTTTCGCCGGTTCTTCTCAGGACTGTGGCTTTTTTTGGAACCGGTGGTAGAGTTAACATTGTTATTTGTATTTTGACATTCAACAAGTGTGTCATACTGACATCTAAGTTGAAATAAATGATTTTGAATTTGAATTGAATTTGAATTTGACAGTTGGTTGACGAAATCGGACGGAGTCACGATCCTCAGCAGTGAGGAACCGATGGAAGAGAGAGAGAGCGGCTGAACTGATAACTTGAAATCTACTGCCCATTAATGAACAGTTTCGAAATTAATTTAATCAGTTAGCCATTTGTAATTCACAATCAAGGTTTGACATGAATTTATTAGCAATCTCTTCATTCCAATTACTTTTAATAACATTTATTTCCACTTGAATACTGGTTGTTCGTTACGAAATTGGTTATGTAATTAAAACTCTCGACAATTTTGGTTATTAAATCCTACCTTTGCGACCTATTAATTCCAAAGACTGGCCTTACAATAACATTACACGAATCAGTCATATTAGAGTATATTTGTAGAGATAACGTGCATCATGATCCAAGCCAGTAAATATCCAAACAGTAAGACTAAAGAATTATTCAGAAAAATCGCTCACATCGCTTATATTTGCGGCCTACCAAATTTTTGGATCGAAGAACTGAACCTACCGAAGAGTTTCATTCGAGTTTACGATAAAATAGTGCGCATTTTCAATTTGGCAACATACTTTTTTCTTGGTATAGAAATTGCCGCGCACTTTACCCAGCACCATTTGACGAATAAGCAAAAATTTGATTTGCTTCTGTACAGTATATCCCACCCGATCCTCAACGGCTATGGCGTAATTGTTTCCAGACAAGTTGGGAACGTAAAAAAGGTTCTGTTGGACTTAATCGTGAATTTGAAGGTAAAATACAATGACCCTGTCATTGAGGAGGCGATGATAAAGACTTCAATGACGTATTCCGTGTCTTTGATTACAAATTGCGTTCTGTCGATGCTCACGTATACTTTTGACGCTTTGCTGATGGTTTACAAAAAAGGTAAGCGCGATTCCTATTGAATATAGGAATTGATGTGAATGAATCGCAATTGACAATTTTGTTTGTCAGTGCTGCAAAGTAATGCATTTCGGTGTATAGGTTAGGGCGGTCGTTATCCAATGCCATTGAGTTTTATACCACGGTTATGCTTCTATGACTATCTAGAGCAGCCTTTCCCAAAATGGGATATATTGCCCCCTTATGGGCGCTGCAGGACTAAAGGGGGGCGGTAAGATACCCAGAAAAAATATGGAGGCGTTGTGTAGAGGCTTGGGAGGCGATTTGTAATTTCATCTAGGAGGACTCTTAAACACCGACTGAGCTCTCGCTATAGTGGTTATTAAGTAGGTGAAAAATTGGGGGAATAAACTTCTATTTTTCTTTTTTAAAGAAAAAAAAATTATGCATCGAAAAGGCATTCACATTACGATACATACGGCAGTCCCCGTAGTTAGTATGACTGGCAATCCGATACAGTCAAAAGTGGAAATTACGTCTCAGCGTGTGTGATGTCGTTCACTTGATGATGAGCTTCGGTATCACATAGTTTCATATTGCCCGTAAATCTATTGCCCATTAGAATATAAAAAAAGCAATGGAATGAATAAAGCCGCCGTAGCCTTAAATAAGAACTCATTTCTAGGTGTAACATTCAACGTTATAATAACAGCGTGGCCAGATGTGGAAGACACTACAACTGAAGCTAGGATCGGCAGAATAGGTTTCCACATTTTCTGGTGGTTATTTGTGACACGGCCGTTCGCAGTTTATGTATTGGTGATTAACTTGACAACTTGCTTGAGTCATCAGTACATGAACTTACAAAGCTATTTTCATCATCTCGAGGATATTTTTAAAGAAAATCTCAGTCAGAACGAAAAGGAAGCGAAATACGAAGCGGAATACAAAATAGGGGTTATGCTTCATGCAAATACGTTGAGGTAAATTGTAAGATTTATTTAACTTAAGTGGGTATCATACATTTTTTTCCTACCTACGCCGAAAGTTCGGTTTTCGTCCCACTGCACAGGGAAGAAAGTGTAACTTTTTCTCCCTGGGTACAAGTGCGCATGCGTGTTAGTGTCTACGTCTACTCTCACGCACCTAAAATTCTCCGCCATTGTTGTGCTCGGGCAATTTGCAATATTGTGTTTAGTGTAAAAGTGAAATAAACAAAAGGCAATAAAATTTAATAGTGAAGTATTAAACAAAGATCAGTTTATCAGACAGTTCTTATTCAATTAGTAGTACATAGTTTATTTAAAAATAAAAAAATAGTTAAATTGTTATTTTATGAGTACGGGGGGGCTCCGCCCTCCTACCCCCGGCCAGGGCTTCGCTCCTGGACCCCGGCTTACTCCACGAACTTTCGGCCTGGTAGGAGAAAAAATAGTATGTGCACCAAGGGAGAAAAGTCGGAAATTTCCTCCCGTAAAATTGCCAAATTGGTAAACACGCTTGAGGAAAATAAACAATTATAACATTTAACAACCCAAACGCCGGCTGCACTTGACCGCACGCCGCGACCAATCAGAGGCTCTATACCGTTTCTTAGCTCACTCCCCTCTTACACATATCGTCTTTCACCCAATCCATCCATTTTTTTAGGTCTAATTATTCCTCCAATGAACTTTGACATGATTTTTTTTATTGCTTAGATGGATAGACGAGCTCACAGCGTACCTGGTGTTAAGTGGTTACTGGAGCCCATAGGCATCTACAACGTAAATGCGCCACCCACCTCGAGATATAAGTTCTAAGATCTCAGTATAGTTACAACGGCTACCCCACCCTTTGAACCGAAACGCATTACTGCTTCACGGTGGAAATAGGCGGGGTGGTGGTACCTACCCGTGCGGACTCCCAAGAGGTCCTACCACCAGTGATTACGCAAATTATAATTTTGCGGGTTTTAATTTTTATTACACGATGTTATTCCTTCACCGTGGAAGTCAATCGTGAACACTTGTTGAGTACGTATTTCATTAGAAAAATTGGTACCCGCCTGAGATTCGAACACCGGTGCATCGCGCTCAACACGAATGCATCAGACGTCTTATCCGTTAGGCCACGACGACACCAACATGATGAACATGAACTTTTCCTTTGGTCTTCTCTTAGATTAAAATTAGAATTTTTATTTACTTTCTATTCCTTGTTGACCTTCCGTTTCTATATCTTACTCCTTTAGACACAACCCACCGAGCTGTAAGCAAAACCCAACCCTCGCCGCTGAGTCTTTGCTTGCCCACCTGCCCTGGTAAAACTGGAAAGGCCGGGCCACCAGTAACTTCTCAAACATAAAAAAACCACTGAGTTTCTAGCCGGATCTTCTCAATGAGTCACGATTCTGATCCGGTGGTAAATTCAACGAAGAAATGCTCTTGCAAGGGCTAGTGTTAGCGCATTCTCTCAGGATGAGCACCGTGAACCCACTAGCTATAGCTTACCACTTGAGCTACCAAGGAATAAGTTAAAAAACCTTTCTTCTGACAATTTTCTTTGAATGATTTTTTATGGAATTGCTTTTAGATGTACAAGGAGATGTCATATGGTATGGAACGGCGTTATGAGTGGTCAAATTATATTTAACATCAGTCTTATTGTCATAATTATGGCTCAGATGATGGTTGGTATTTCCTATATTCTTGTTTGATTGCACATTTACACGCATAGGATGGAAGTTAAAGAGAAATGTCATGTCATAGAGCACGTCATATATTTCGTCAAATAAATGCAATCTCATCAGTTACAAGACTAAGTTAATTGAGTGGTATGGTAAGTTAGTTGATTTATGAAATGACAGGCTCAGATAAAGTAGTTAAATGTCAATTTATGTGTAAACTACGAATAGTGTGTAAAGACATATTTTCGATCAGTAAGAAAGTGTAGTGATACAAACATGTTTAATTGTTTTACCATAGTGGGCTTACAATATTTCGTTTGCCGGGTGATACGTCGTTATCATGGCCCATAGAGTTTTAACGCTATTATTCACTATAACGCGCCCTTTGTTCCAATATTATTTAGCCACCGTTGACGCCCTAGACACGTCCTTACGGATCCATCAGATTCATTAATTTTAGACGCGTTATATGTATTTTTTCAATTTTATGAGTAAAATAAAAACCGGTCAACGCATCTATTCCAATCTATGAGAAAGCAGAGGATTAGTAAAATGGAATAATGTAGTTTTGATACACACACGCGAATCAACCAGAATGTTTTGTAATTATAAATAACTTAATTAATTTTAAGTTTTATTTACACAATAAATTGACAATGGCATTCGATTTACTCATAATAAGGGCGCCTTTCCACGGTTTTAACGATTCTTATAAATTTTGAACAGAATTCAGACCGGACGCTCGTAAACACTTTTGGTACTGTACTAACTGCATCAGCTATTCTTATCAGCACCGGTTTCTTCATGTGGAATGCTGGTGACGTCACAGTTCAGGTCGGTACACAGATTTTACCTACGGTACTTATTCTTGAAATATAAAATAATGTGATGTATCAGCTGGAAACGATATTCATTTCCTGAAGTAAGCATGTAATGATAGGCAGCGGCTTGGCTCTGCCCCTGGCATTGCCGAAGTCCATGAGTGACGGTAGCCACTCACCATCAAGTGGGCCGTATGCTCGTCTGCCTACACGGGCAATAAAAATAATAATAATTAAACCTTGTGTCTTTAGTGAGTTTGTATTTCGTCAAGCAGCAATGAATGTAGTTGGAAAACGCTATAGCATGGCGTTTCCCAACGTGGGGCCCACGCCCCACAAGGGGGCAATTTCATAATTAAGAGGGGCAATCGCACTAAATTAATATGTATTTTTCAATTTTCTAATATATATTTTGAAATATTACTTACCGTGTTCTGATAATAATTTTACAGTGATTTCTTCGTAAAGCCTATCATTTATGTTTCTTAATTGAGCAAATCATTATTTTAATGTTCAAAATTATGTAAGCGGGGCATAAAAACTTTAGAAATGTTACAGTGGGGCATGGCACAAAAAAGGTTGGGAAACACTGCTATAGCGCGTATCGTGGGGTGATGACACCGTGCATCAGCTGACTTAAATTGCTTTAGATTGCGTACTGTGCAAGTAACAATTGTATACAATGTTCCAACATTTGATAACATTTTTATTTCGAAAATCAAGCATGTTAAGTACTGTCTTCGTTTTGGATTATAGTTTCCTTACACTCGGTGTGGTTTTGGTGAAAACTTATTTCAACAGATTTTGGTAGTTGTGTTGGATTTATTCCGTGCTTAAAGCATTACAGCTCCCTTTTGAGAAGTGATTTTATGTAATTTTTCTCCATCCATTCTCGTTTACTACAGACGTAAGCAAGCACTAGTTTTATTATAGTAAGAGAGCAGTAATTCAATTCTAATTGAGATTTCGAACTCTTCTTCCAAGGGTTTGCCTTAACGCTAAATAGCAGTGAGCTCAATAACTACTTTTTGAAGTCGCTAAAAGACGTAAAAATAGTTATTTCTACATTTTTTCTTTTGTATTTTCAAATGGTCTATTGCTGTACTTTTTTTATGTACATTTTTAGGCATCTCGTCTAGCGACAGCAATGTACTGCTCCGGGTGGCAGAACTGTCGCGGGAAATCATCAGTCAGCATAAGGAATATGGTGATGAACACGATAGCCGTCGCTCAGGTGGGGTACAGGAAGAGAAAATCGATTAACGGGTGACGTTACACACAAAAACGAAAGAATCAGTTAATGCTGAAGTTTCCGGCTCACGGGACGTCATTTTATGATCATTACTTTACGGTTGAAGAAGTCCGTTTATGAAATGCACTACCCTTAAGCATCAAACAATCGTCTTCGCCGGAAATTTTCAAGTTCAGATTAAAATCGCACTACCTTGCACAATAATATGGCTCCTACGATATAGCTGTACAAGTTGCTACTTATTTTGTATTTACTTGCATATTTTTAGTTTTTATTTGTATTTAATCGTATGTAAGTCTATCTTATATTGTATTTATTTTTCACATGTGTAGGTATATAAGTATATATTTTTATGTAAGTTTATTAAGATATAGCACTGTCCAGTTTGCTTATTCCTCTCCCTGCAAGGTTGCCTGGAAGAGATCGCTTTTAGCGATAAGGCCGCCAATTTATGTCACCGTCTATTATTTATTTTATATGCTTACTCTGTACATGTAGTGTTAAATAAAGAGGTATATTATTATTATTATTATTATCACCGGAGTGGCTCGACGTATATTACCTAACATTATTATATAAAATTAACCTTGGGTATACTATGTTGAATGTGTTAAATCTATAGTGTGTATTTAAAAATAATCATAACCACTTTTTATTTTTATTGTACGTATTTCTGTTTTAAATTAATTTAGTTTTTCTTTTTTAGCGGCCGCTTGTATTAAGAGGACTCGGAGTAATAGATTTATCATATCAATCGTATTTATCGGTGAGGTTTTGTCTTTAATAAGTACCCTTGAAACGATCTTTTTTTTTTAATTACGTTTAACATTTATACTCGTAAATGCTAACACTAAACGTGTTTTTACAAAAACTTGGAAATATCACTTAAATACTAAGGACTTGTGTGAGTTTTTTTTATTCTTGCTTAAGACAGATTTTTTTGTTTAATCCCTATGCGCGGGAACCTCGTAGGAGGTTCACGCGCCAGTCCACACAAAAAAGTTTTTAATAAGCTATAAGAGCAGCCAGTTTGATAGCCATATAACTATTTTCAGATTGTAAAAGCGTCGTACACTGTATTTTCCGTGATCTATTAAACAACAAAACAAGTTGTTCAACTGCAGAAGAAGAAAGGAAAACCGCAGACATTAAAATGACATATTGTCCATAGATATGTTGTGAAAATGTTAAAAATAATAAACACGGGGTATTGGAAAATTATCAAGACGACAAATACTTTATTACCTTTAGCCTACCTATTTTTATGGACAAACGAAATAGAAAGACAGAGGATCCTACGAGATTATAGGATTCTGTTTAGATTAATCATAATATCGATTTCCATCGTGCGTCTGTTTTGTGAGTTGTAACATCCTCAATTTATCTGATGTGATCCGTGGGAGAAATAGGCTATGGTTCATATTGCTGCGGGCTTCAAATATGCCCTGGTATCAGTAAGGAAGGGGAAATCAGAGGCGTGAGCCCTAAAGAATATGCAAATGAGATTATAATCGAGAGTAATCCTACGGATCAGATGAGAAAATTTATAATCAGCAGCTAGAGGGAATTAGGGTCGTTTATACGTAACCCCTGATATATAGCTGAACTAACTGTCATCATTGTAATATTCACTTGCTTGTGTTTGTACCTAGCTAGCAATAAGTTTGGTTAACTTTAATTAATTTCAAAACTCAATAAATAACTTTCAATATGTAGCCCTCAAAATTATTTAGAAATACTTTTATAACGGCCGTCTGGTGTAGTGGTAAGTGACATGGTCACTACACATGTCTTTTCCAGGGTTATAGACGTATATTAAATATTAAATATATGTATGTATATAATAAAAATCTTACATTTATTTCCGTTATCTGGTACCTGTAACACAAGTTCTTTACGAACTTATCACGGGACCAGTTAACGTGGCGTGATTGTTATTAAAATATTTATTATATTTATTTATTTATTTCATGTAAGTAGAGCAATTTGAACACACCAGCTAAACGTAAAGGATGTAACGATTTTTTTTTATGATCGATGGATTACTGGTTCCAGATTCACCAGGACAGGTGGGCGAGCAAAGGCCCAGCCAGGAGGGGAGTATCGATTTGTCGCTGTTTCATTTGTTTGACAATTGATTTGTGCGAGCACAGAGCGAGGGTGCAGTGGATGTTTATTGATAATAAGTCAGAGTTCTATTAACTGACTATAATGACTATATTTCTGCCGTGAAGCAGTAATGCGTTTCGGCTTGAAGGGTGGGGCAGCCGTTGTAACTATACTTGAGACCTTAGAACTTATATCTCAAGGTGGGTGGCGCATTTACGTTGTAGATGTCTATGGGCTCCAGTAACCACTTAACACCAGGTGGGCTGTGAGCTCGTCCATCCATCTAAGTAATAAATAAAATGCACATAATCCGTACAAACGTTCGATGTTATAAATATTAAATGTTAATGTTAAATGTTACGGTCGCGAGGACTGCACCCGACCGACCACGGAAATGTCATCGGAACCTTAACTAGTAGGTGAGCTCATGGGACTCAAACCGGAGTGATGCTAACACTGGCCCTAGCAAGAGCAGTGCTTCGCAGAATCTACCACCGAATCGGAAACGCGACCCACTGAGTAGATCCGGCGAGAAACTCAGTGGGCTGTGTCTATGGGTTAATTCGCTCGTCGAGCCCTTCGTCGCGAGTGACGGGTTCGAGAAGGACGGTGACCGGTGATGTTCGGTCGTATTACACCGAACGCTATTTTTTTTACATTTCTAATTACCTATTAATTCTAATAGAATGCATGTTATGATGGTTAAATCCCAAAAACAAAACAATTGGATTGTTATAGTAAGAAACAAGATAGACACACTGAAGCGACACGTGCTGTTTAATTTATAAAACGGACAGGATCTATGGCTTCAGTATTTAGTGAAGTTTAAATCTGGTTTCAGGATAAAATATCTTAACTTGTATATGCGGGCTTATCTTGAAAATGTCGTAAGCGAGATTCAAACATCTGTCAATTATCTTGCGTTGTATGATGGCTACCCGCCACAATACTAATTAGCAGCAAGATTCTGTATTGTACGCAAGCGGTTATTATAGCTGGTAAAGCGTAGCTGCCGTAGCACTCGAGTGGGGTCATCGACCTGCCTGTAGTTGCCGCGAATCTGTGTATTTCAGACGGGCGAGACGACCGTTAAAAAATACAATTGAAATTTCGTTGAAAGATTCCGTCACTCAGAGAGGTCACAGAGAGGTACAGGTCAACCTGTGTGTTAATATAAACTTGAGTAGTTAAGAACCGGTTGGAAGTCGCCAAAGTAGTTATGCCAGCCGCGTAACATTTTTCGAGATGATACCGGCATCTCGTTTTTACCATCGCACCGCCCGCCACCGGAGTAGAGTTCATCCATACTACCTGGAGCCACTGCGATCATCCACAGTGCGTTTCCAGAGATCTTTTTTGCCACGTACCATCCGGCTATGGAATGAGCTCCCCTCCACGGTGTTTCCCGAGCGCTATTACATGTCCTTCTTCGAACGAGGCTTGTGGAGAGTATTAAGCGGTAGGCAGCGGCTTGGCTCTGCCCCTGGCATTGCTGAAGTCCATGGGCGACGGTAACCACTCACCATCAGGTGGTCCGTATGCTCGTCTGCCTACAAGGGCAATAAAAAAAAAGGGGAATTGAAGGGGTAAAGTAGGTACCTTTATTATACAGTTGAAACTTAGGACTAATGTTCAAAGGCAAGTCGTGATATTCAAGAAATGGTTTCTGAGCGCTCTTAACACTTAACAACAGTTGCTCCGGAACCCCTTCTCACTATCCGTAGCTACAAAACCAACAGTCATAACCTTGTAATTTATGACTGCACAAAAAAAAGACATTAATTCGTACATTTATTTCATAAACTTGTCTTCATCAATAAACAAAAATACACCAGTACACATTATTTAATATTATGAAAAACATTATAAAAATACAAAACACATTTACTTATTTTTATAAAGTTTTATTATTACAAAGCAACGTAATTACATAATTCATAACTGAATTTCGATTCACATAGTTTGTTCTTCAGTTATTTCATTGAAACTAATAACGCCTATATAAATTTAAGTCGGATGTGACAAATGATCCTCAATTAACAAAATTTCATAAAATTAAATATTAAGTCGCTTTGTAATAATTAATTACTACAATTCAATTGTTTAAAAATAGTTTTCTCAATTCGTGGCACCAATTTATAAGCTACAACTAGAATAAAGCCTAAATACATTGAAAGGCACATGAAATGGTAAATAGCTATAATATTTTCTTGTATAAAATGCACTAATGGTCTATGACCATAATTAAATGCGAATTAGTCTTTTTTTTTTTCAAACAAATTCTTTTTTTTTTATAACTAGAATTACACAGGGCCAGCGCCCATACGTTTTAAATTCAGAACGTGTTTAACTGACCGAAACGCACACGATATTGGTATACCTAGATGAGTCCACAGATCAACAGACAAACGAAATTTATAAATTGACGTATAATTTAAAACACCGCTTTTTATATGAATATGTTTGTGAGAACAAAATGATTGTAAATGAGGAACATCGCTGAAGCCAGCTGGAAATGCCGTTTCGCCTGGACAATGAATCGGAGGTTAGAAACTACTCCAGTGTGCTTAGTGCGAGTTTTTAAACATTCTCGATAGCGTAAAAGTTAGCACAATTTTGTATGCAGTTGGAACAGCGCCCCTAGCGGCAAACTTAGGCAAACGATCCCATTCCATACAAATAGGAGCTAACTTTTACGCTATCGAGAACGTTAAAAAATCGCACTACCTTGCACAATAATATGGCTCCTACGATATAGCTGTACAAGTTGCTACTTATTTTGTATTTACTTGCATATTTTTAGTTTTTATTTGTATTTAATCGTATGTAAGTCTATCTTATATTGTATTTATTTTTCACATGTGTAGGTATATAAGTATATATTTTTATGTAAGTTTATTAAGATATAGCACTGTCCAGTTTGCTTATTCCTCTCCCTGCAAGGTTGCCTGGAAGAGATCGCTTTTAGCGATAAGGCCGCCAATTTATGTCACCGTCTATTATTTATTTTATATGCTTACTCTGTACATGTAGTGTTAAATAAAGAGGTATATTATTATTATTATTATTATCACCGGAGTGGCTCGACGTATATTACCTAACATTATTATATAAAATTAACCTTGGGTATACTATGTTGAATGTGTTAAATCTATAGTGTGTATTTAAAAATAATCATAACCACTTTTTATTTTTATTGTACGTATTTCTGTTTTAAATTAATTTAGTTTTTCTTTTTTAGCGGCCGCTTGTATTAAGAGGACTCGGAGTAATAGATTTATCATATCAATCGTATTTATCGGTGAGGTTTTGTCTTTAATAAGTACCCTTGAAACGATCTTTTTTTTTTAATTACGTTTAACATTTATACTCGTAAATGCTAACACTAAACGTGTTTTTACAAAAACTTGGAAATATCACTTAAATACTAAGGACTTGTGTGAGTTTTTTTTATTCTTGCTTAAGACAGATTTTTTTGTTTAATCCCTATGCGCGGGAACCTCGTAGGAGGTTCACGCGCCAGTCCACACAAAAAAGTTTTTAATAAGCTATAAGAGCAGCCAGTTTGATAGCCATATAACTATTTTCAGATTGTAAAAGCGTCGTACACTGTATTTTCCGTGATCTATTAAACAACAAAACAAGTTGTTCAACTGCAGAAGAAGAAAGGAAAACCGCAGACATTAAAATGACATATTGTCCATAGATATGTTGTGAAAATGTTAAAAATAATAAACACGGGGTATTGGAAAATTATCAAGACGACAAATACTTTATTACCTTTAGCCTACCTATTTTTATGGACAAACGAAATAGAAAGACAGAGGATCCTACGAGATTATAGGATTCTGTTTAGATTAATCATAATATCGATTTCCATCGTGCGTCTGTTTTGTGAGTTGTAACATCCTCAATTTATCTGATGTGATCCGTGGGAGAAATAGGCTATGGTTCATATTGCTGCGGGCTTCAAATATGCCCTGGTATCAGTAAGGAAGGGGAAATCAGAGGCGTGAGCCCTAAAGAATATGCAAATGAGATTATAATCGAGAGTAATCCTACGGATCAGATGAGAAAATTTATAATCAGCAGCTAGAGGGAATTAGTGGGGCAGCCGTTGTAACTATACTTGAGACCTTAGAACTTATATCTCAAGGTGGGTGGCGCATTTACGTTGTAGATGTCTATGGGCTCCAGTAACCACTTAACACCAGGTGGGCTGTGAGCTCGTCCATCCATCTAAGTAATAAATAAAATGCACATAATCCGTACAAACGTTCGATGTTATAAATATTAAATGTTAATGTTAAATGTTACGGTCGCGAGGACTGCACCCGACCGACCACGGAAATGTCATCGGAACCTTAACTAGTAGGTGAGCTCATGGGACTCAAACCGGAGTGATGCTAACACTGGCCCTAGCAAGAGCAGTGCTTCGCAGAATCTACCACCGAATCGGAAACGCGACCCACTGAGTAGATCCGGCGAGAAACTCAGTGGGCTGTGTCTATGGGTTAATTCGCTCGTCGAGCCCTTCGTCGCGAGTGACGGGTTCGAGAAGGACGGTGACCGGTGATGTTCGGTCGTATTACACCGAACGCTATTTTTTTTACATTTCTAATTACCTATTAATTCTAATAGAATGCATGTTATGATGGTTAAATCCCAAAAACAAAACAATTGGATTGTTATAGTAAGAAACAAGATAGACACACTGAAGCGACACGTGCTGTTTAATTTATAAAACGGACAGGATCTATGGCTTCAGTATTTAGTGAAGTTTAAATCTGGTTTCAGGATAAAATATCTTAACTTGTATATGCGGGCTTATCTTGAAAATGTCGTAAGCGAGATTCAAACATCTGTCAATTATCTTGCGTTGTATGATGGCTACCCGCCACAATACTAATTAGCAGCAAGATTCTGTATTGTACGCAAGCGGTTATTATAGCTGGTAAAGCGTAGCTGCCGTAGCACTCGAGTGGGGTCATCGACCTGCCTGTAGTTGCCGCGAATCTGTGTATTTCAGACGGGCGAGACGACCGTTAAAAAATACAATTGAAATTTCGTTGAAAGATTCCGTCACTCAGAGAGGTCACAGAGAGGTACAGGTCAACCTGTGTGTTAATATAAACTTGAGTAGTTAAGAACCGGTTGGAAGTCGCCAAAGTAGTTATGCCAGCCGCGTAACATTTTTCGAGATGATACCGGCATCTCGTTTTTACCATCGCACCGCCCGCCACCGGAGTAGAGTTCATCCATACTACCTGGAGCCACTGCGATCATCCACAGTGCGTTTCCAGAGATCTTTTTTGCCACGTACCATCCGGCTATGGAATGAGCTCCCCTCCACGGTGTTTCCCGAGCGCTATTACATGTCCTTCTTCGAACGAGGCTTGTGGAGAGTATTAAGCGGTAGGCAGCGGCTTGGCTCTGCCCCTGGCATTGCTGAAGTCCATGGGCGACGGTAACCACTCACCATCAGGTGGTCCGTATGCTCGTCTGCCTACAAGGGCAATAAAAAAAAAGGGGAATTGAAGGGGTAAAGTAGGTACCTTTATTATACAGTTGAAACTTAGGACTAATGTTCAAAGGCAAGTCGTGATATTCAAGAAATGGTTTCTGAGCGCTCTTAACACTTAACAACAGTTGCTCCGGAACCCCTTCTCACTATCCGTAGCTACAAAACCAACAGTCATAACCTTGTAATTTATGACTGCACAAAAAAAAGACATTAATTCGTACATTTATTTCATAAACTTGTCTTCATCAATAAACAAAAATACACCAGTACACATTATTTAATATTATGAAAAACATTATAAAAATACAAAACACATTTACTTATTTTTATAAAGTTTTATTATTACAAAGCAACGTAATTACATAATTCATAACTGAATTTCGATTCACATAGTTTGTTCTTCAGTTATTTCATTGAAACTAATAACGCCTATATAAATTTAAGTCGGATGTGACAAATGATCCTCAATTAACAAAATTTCATAAAATTAAATATTAAGTCGCTTTGTAATAATTAATTACTACAATTCAATTGTTTAAAAATAGTTTTCTCAATTCGTGGCACCAATTTATAAGCTACAACTAGAATAAAGCCTAAATACATTGAAAGGCACATGAAATGGTAAATAGCTATAATATTTTCTTGTATAAAATGCACTAATGGTCTATGACCATAATTAAATGCGAATTAGTCTTTTTTTTTTTCAAACAAATTCTTTTTTTTTTATAACTAGAATTACACAGGGCCAGCGCCCATACGTTTTAAATTCAGAACGTGTTTAACTGACCGAAACGCACACGATATTGGTATACCTAGATGAGTCCACAGATCAACAGACAAACGAAATTTATAAATTGACGTATAATTTAAAACACCGCTTTTTATATGAATATGTTTGTGAGAACAAAATGATTGTAAATGAGGAACATCGCTGAAGCCAGCTGGAAATGCCGTTTCGCCTGGACAATGAATCGGAGGTTAGAAACTACTCCAGTGTGCTTAGTGCGAGTTTTTAAACATTCTCGATAGCGTAAAAGTTAGCACAATTTTGTATGCAGTTGGAACAGCGCCCCTAGCGGCAAACTTAGGCAAACGATCCCATTCCATACAAATAGGAGCTAACTTTTACGCTATCGAGAACGTTAAAAAACACGCACTAAGCACACAGGACTAACAAGGTTTTCACTGGTGGTAGTGGGGGTAGAATCCCTAACCACAAAATCATTACATTAAAATAATAGCCTTGTGCTTCACCTGAAAGAAATTGTTTACACTACAATGCGCGCTATGTCAAAATCCAGAATCACGTATACTTTTTTGTGGAATGATGAACGCCCAGTATAATATTTTGCGTCCCGACGTTTGGTAATATAATATTAATATTGAAATCGAGGTAACTTTTTTTGATTCTTAGATTAACGTTGCCAGAGCCCGTGGACATCAAGGTAAATGCCGCAATCCACCTTAAGATATGAGTTGTAATGTTTTAGTTTTTAAAGTACAACGGTTGCCCCATCCTTTGAACCGAAATGCATTACTGCTTCACGGCTGAACTAGGCAGGGTGGTGGTACCTACCCGTGCGGACTCACATGAGGTCCAAGCACGAGTACTCTTTAATAGACGTTCATAATCTATTAATAGTCTATTTGAAACTTGTTTTTGCATTGACCAAAGCATTTCTTTATCAGTGTGCTATTTGAAACCAAGCATGTATTTAATTGCGTTAAAGTTACATTTTTAAAGTTATCGATACACTAATATTTTTTTTGCGTTCCTCAGTAAAATGTAGCTACCAAATAAAGTATTAAAACAATAATAACTGGAGTACCGCGAAATTTTAGTTAACTTTTACGTTATCGAGTACGTTAAAAAACTCACACTAAGAATACATATAGGTAAGAGTTAACTTTTACGGTATCGAGAACGTTAAAGAGCTCGCACTAAGCACACTGGTGTCATAGTTGCGAGTGAGGGAGGGAGATGGCGAGATGTTCCCAGGGCACGACCCAGGATGCATCGCACGACAAGAACAGTTCAGCAATCCTAACCTTCTATCGCTACGGAAGTTTTAAGTACCTCAATATGTATTTGTACATGAAGACATGAGCGGATGAAGGGATTAAGAGTACCATTTTTAAGATTTTTGAGTTTTTACATTGAATGAAGGTGTTATGTGCCTATAAACCATATTAGACTTTAAAACTCCGACATTAAAGGCTATTTTTAAAAATTGTATGTAATAAAGGAATTATGCACGAAGAAAAAATACAAGTAGCAAAAGTTTGTTGTCCGTTTTCTCCAAATTAACAAATTGTATCATATCCCCTTCGCCCACTCATGTCTACAAATATTCATATTAATATATTTCAAATATTAATATTCATATTCAATTCATAAAAATCAATGAAAAATCTTCAAAAATAACTTTTAGAGCTTACCATTTTAATATCTATTCTTACCAGACTATTATTAGACCCGATGTAACTATTGCTAGGTTACACTGTGTTTTGTCTCTTTCTATGTATGAAACAAAATGACTTGAGATGCGAACGAAAGAGACGAAACACTGTGTGAACTAGGATTGGCTGCACCGCGTACATAAATGGAAAGGATTAGAGTTTGGAGTCGAAGAATTTGAGTTCTTTGTCTTCGGGCAGCCTCTTGAAATAACTCTCGACATATTCATCATCAGCTTCGGCCAGAGACTTGGGGTTCCACTGGGGCTTGTTGTCCTTGTCGATGAGCAGAGCTCTCACACCTGTTGGAGTAAAGCAGGTTCCTTGAGACACACTGTGACGTGGGTACGGTGAACTCCTGTCCGATATCATGCTGATACAATAACGCTCAGGTCATCTTGAAGTGAGCATTTCGTGGTTCATAAATTTAATTAATAACGATTAAAAACATTTTTACAGTTTCATTTTGAATTTGTTTTATTAATTTTACAGACTTATTCTGGGGTCATGAGCTGTAAAATATATATAATTAATATTGTTACCTTCAGGGAAATCATGGTTCTCAGTGGCTCGGCAGGCCAGTCTGTACTCCATCTGTAGACACTGGCCCAGGTCCAGCTGAGCGCCTCGTTGGAGCGCTCTCAGTGTAATCTTGAGAGAGCCAGGACACATTTGATGAAGAGTCTGGAATTTGGATAAATCAATAATAATGGGGTATTCATATTTTTTACGATAATCCACAATATAAAGTATATTAGCTGTACCCGTCCGCTTCACTGGGAATTTAAAATTACCATTATTATTTCTCACCCCCACAAAGATTCTCATCATTAACGCCCCCGCAACTGGTGTAGGGAATTCAACACTCATATAAGTCCTTAGCCTTTCCATTAAGTACATGTATTTTCTACATGGATACCAAGTTTCAAGTCAATCGGATGCATGGTTCAGTAGTTATAACGGAACATCCGTAAAAACCACTGTAGATTTATATATTAGTATAGATTATTGGTATAGGGTATATCCTTGACAATTTGACTCTTTTAATTAATTACTTGCTGTTCTAAATATATATAAATTTATGTTGTGAACATACCTCTAAAGTCTTAACGGACCATTCATTTTGAACTTTCTCCAGTCGCTCAATGATCTCTTCAACAGTTGAAGCCGCAAAACAGTAGTTTATATGCTTGATATTTGATGCAAGTGAGAAGTCCTCCGAGGGTTCGTGGAATTTATTGATTAGTGAATTAACTTCTATATCATTAGCGCACCGAGAAAGGAGCATTTCGAGTTCATACAGACGTTTGCTTGGTACAAAGTGTGTAGCTATTCCAGCTTTCACAACGTCTTTACCTTTCAATCTGTCACCTGCAGTAAATAGTAGTTTTATTAGTGATGATTGTGGTTTTTTTACCTACCTACTGAGAGGCTATACCAGCATAATCGAGCGAGTGGATTAGCTCATGGGGCTCTAACCAAAGGAACATTCTTGTAATAACAATACAACACTATGATGTGTCTTACAGGCAGTCATATACTAAGTCTAGGCTAATCCCTGCACCTAACCTCTTTCAGTTTGCAAAGTCTAGAACAAAATTGGAGTACTGTAGTATATGGATTCTTAATAGACTTATTAATGAACATTTTTGACATTTTTTACCGATGGTAGAGTTGATCTTTATTAATAGACATTGACATGGCAATGTAAATGTTAACGTTGTGAGAGGTCAGGATTGTGCAGTTGACATGTCGGTGCGTATAAGAATAAGGACAAAAACATAATGAAGGAAGGAAGGAAAATATGCACACTAATAGCTACAACTAGCTATTAGTGTGCATATTTTCAATGTCATTGTTCACTTTTTTTATTTTATCAATATGTACACATTTATGATGTTATCTGAGATGGTAATGTGACGAAGGCTGTGATAAGATTAACATCAAAGAATTATTTATTTCAAAGTATTTATTTGATCAAATAATTAGGTATAACGTTAAACAGATACTATTTGGTATAAATTCTATTGGGAACCTTCATTAACGCAACTTTACGCATCATATAACAAGTGAATAAAGAGCTTTTACTGTTTAGTTACCTTCAAAGTGACATTGCATACATAATGTAAATTACTTTTACAGGTGCTGGATGTGTAGAAAAATCTTTTAACATTAATAACAATAGCAATTAATAATATAATAATATTCGAGGCTTTGCTATGATTAGTCAATGAAAAATATATTTACTCACCAGTCAACCCTAAGTACAATCCCAAATTAACTTGTAGACGAGGTAAAAAGAATGATCCACCAACATCTGGGAATAGTCCTATCTTAGTCTCTGGCATGGCTATTAATGTCTTCTCTGTTGCTACTCTGTATCTGCCATGGACTGAGAGTCCAAGACCTCCTCCCATTGTGATTCCATTTATAAATGCGATATATGGGATTTTATAGTTTCCAATCAAGTAATTAACATTGTATTCCGTATGGAAGAACCTAGGCCCTTCAATTTTGTCTATGGCAGCTTTCACATCACCACCAGCACAGAAAGCTTTCTCTCCAGCACCCTTAATTATAACCAGAGACTTTGATTTCTCCCATTCTTGAAGTTTTGGTAATAATTTTGACACCATAGATGTGTTGAGGGAATTTAATGCTTTGGGTCGATTGAGGGTTACTATGCCAGCATTGTTTAATGCTTCAAATAAAACATCAGGTTCTTGTGAAGACATTGTCCTTCTTAACAAAGGCAATGTTGCTTGTTTAAGTTTTATTAAACTATACATCTGTAATGAATAGGCTTTTAAAATTTCTTCACATATTATTTCTAAGCACGTTGTATTAAATGTAAATCGAATAGTGTTGTTAAATTTTAAATATTTGATACAGTTCAGGTCTAATTTGAACTTATTTAATTTATAAATTAATGTTTATTGATAGATTACGCCAAAAAGTAAATAAGCATCAACTTTAGTATGCAAGCAACAGATAACAATAATTGCATAATTACTTACTCTTTTGACCTTTACAAATGCCGCTTTAGCTAACTTGCCGGATTTGCTGAAATAACAGTTCGTCCAATATTAAAAACACGAACGTTAATTCAATAAAAACAAATAAAAAAGTGGTATACAGTTAAAACTAATCTAATAATGCTAACAGCATGATAATCGTAACCTACATACACAAAAAAAAACAGTATTAAAAATGAAATCTTTAAAATTTATTTGCTCGTTTCTACATAGAGCAGCTGTTTGTTTATTTTCCCGTTGTGACATAGAATGCTATTGACATATTGAGTTTTTTTATGACTTGAGCAAAGCTACCTGAGAGAGAGTATTCTTTATTGTACACCAAAAAACAAATAAACCGTGCGATACATTAAAAACAAAAAAGTACAATTGGCAGTCTTATCGCTAAAAGCGATCTCTTCCAGACAACCATCAGGTGGACAAGAATCATTTGGAAACGAACTACGCGCGGTGTACCATTCCAGTGAAATACATATACATATATGTACAAATACATATACACATACATATCTCCGTAAATATACATACAATTAATACAAAGTATTATAATATAATAATAATTATTAAAAATAAAAAATAAATAAAAAATAAGTTTAAATTTTGCTTCTTTACACATAAATAAGAATAAGCAATTTACATATAAAAGATACTTAAAATACCTTTGAAACATATACAATTTAAGTAGATACCAATTTCAGAAATCTACCTTATCACATATTAAATCGGTTGACTAATATTTAAAAAATGTTCCTTAATGAGGCGTTTGAACGAATTTAATGTTTCAGCATGTCGTATACGTACCGGGAGAGCATTCCACAAACGAATAGCTTGAACAGTAAAGGAATGATCGTAGAACCTTGTCGAATGCACTGGCATCATTAATTGCATGTTGTCCGTTGATCTCAGGGATATGGTATGTGTATCACGGATAAACTCAAAGCGTCTTTTCAGATAAGAAGGAGAAGAAGGATTAAATAGAACAGTATAGAGCAAAGAAAGAATATGAGCATTCCGACGAAGGCGAATGGGCAGCCACTTGAGCTTAGCGCGAAATTCTGAGACGTGATCATATTTTCGTAAGCCAAATATAAATCTTAAACAGAAATTTTGAAGACGCTCTAGTTTATTTAATTGTGCTTCGGCGAGATCGAGATAGCTAACATCAGCATAATCAAGAATGGGGAGAAGAAGAGATTGTGCAAGCGCAGTCTTGGTGGCAGTAGGGAGAAAATTTCGCAGACGTCTTAAGGATCCTGCAGCCGCATAAATCTTTCGACAAGTTTCTTTAATTTGTGCATCCCATGACATATGCCTATCTACAAAGATACCCAAGTTTCTCACCTTATCACTAGCTGGTATTTGAACTCCATCAATTGAAATTGAGGGAATTCGCGTCCAATCAACTGTCGCAAGCCTTCTAGGTGCACCGACAATAATGACCTGAGTTTTTGTCGGATTTATTTGCAGCCCATAAGATTTACTCCAATTTGTTATACTAAGTAAGTCATTATTTACTTTGGTGCAAGCAAGAGGCAATTCTTCCACCGGGGCTTGCGTATAAAGCTGAAGATCGTCTGCATACAAGTGGTAGGAGGAAATGAGATGGTTGGAGACAGAATTAATATATATCGCGAAGAGCAATGGAGATAAAACGCCACCCTGCGGAACACCCACGCATGTGTCACACCACGAAGAAAAATTATCTTCGATGCAAACACGCTGCCGGCGACCAGACAGGTAACTACGAAACCAATCAACTACGGATGGAGATGTGTTAAGAGAGCCAAGTGTAGCAAGGAGAATGTCAATATCAACGGTGTTGAAAGCATTACTAAAGTCAAGCAATGCAAGCACCGTCAACATTCCCCTCTCCATGCTGAGCGTAATATCATCCGTGATATTTACCAATGCAGTCGTAGTACTGTGACCAGGACTTAAACCAGATTGGAAGGGATTTAAGAGATTATTTTCATAAAGGAATTCACTCAGCTGTGCATGAATAAGCCGTTCTAAGACCTTGGATAGGAAAGATAAGTTAGTTTGTTTTGAGACTAGTAATTAAGGAAAGAGAATGGAATAGGGACTAGCGGCTAAAATTGTTTTAAGAAATCAACTACATTATACCGTGGGTATTTTTAATGAAAGCGTGTGACATTGAAGGGGCCTAATAAGGATATATCACTGTTCTTCTCAACAGTATGAGAGTATCCATAGATAATGGTGGGTCTCAGTATTCAATTCAGCGTATTATTTATGTCTATTGCCCAGTCAAGACCTTGTACCGGTCACTCACATGCGCACGAATACGCAAACCCGCAAGTGTAGGACGACATTTGCAAATGAATATGCAAAGTTTTCGCTGCATTCGTGGTTTTCCAAGCTGTGTCGGTTTTTTAACAGACATCAAAGCGCGCGAACCTCGATCCTTCGCGTAGTCTCCCACACATTCGCTTGCCCAGTTGCGCCGACGATTGCGAAGGTAACGGACGTATCGTCATTTTCATAGTTCGTGACGTCTACTGTGTAGCGTATCTTCATTAAAAGAAATCCCATAAAAACAGCATGGCTGTTAATGATGTCTGGGAAAGAATTCAAAACTCTTTTTCTCTTCAATGTTCTATTGACGAATTAAAAACGAGGAGAAATTCGTGAGACATTCGTAAACAAGTGTGGGAGGAAGCGCAAACGGGTTCGCAAATTGAGTACCGAACCCATTTGCACAGCTGCTAGGTTTGCGAATGAATGTTTGATGGCCCTTCACATGCGCGCAAACATTCGTACAATGTACGAATAATTGCGCGCATGTCAGTGGCCGGCATTGGACGAGTGAGGACTTTTTGGCGAGATTGCGAAGAGTGAAGTTGTAATTTGGTTTCTTCAGGTTTAAATGTGTAATAACAGTGGTTTATTAACTGTTTAGTATCTGTGAAAATCCACAAATGTGGGAAAATGAAACAAAGCCGCTGAATGTAAATTCACGGGATCCTCCAAAAAGTCCACTGAAAAAGTTTCAGTAAAGACCACCATTTATTGAAATTAAATTTCATCCCATATCATCTCATCTCATTTAAGTTCATTTCATGTCATGTTTCATATTAATCAACTTCATTTCATTTCATAAAATCATTTTTCATATAAAAAAGTTTTCATTAAAATTTAAATAAGACTTGACCTAAAGGTCTTAATATTAAGTGTATAATCTATGGTCTTAGCTGCCAGATCGTAAAACCACTTATGAAAAAAGCGCGGGAAACTTTGAAGTAGGCGGTGATGTTTTTGGCGTCTTTTGTTTAAAATTCATTTTATTGTGTAAATAATAGGATTATTCTAGTGGTAGTATTATTAATTTAGTTTATTTATTAATATTTTGTGTTATTTGTATATATTTGGAGCCAGTAGGTAAGTTTTATGATTTTTTTTTCTTAGTCCCTGATGAATGTCATTGAAGATCCTGGGGGGACAACCCCACAGGTGTCTCATGTTGTCACGATTAATAATGATTGCTCGGAAATGGAAACTGAAAGCTCTTTATTAGACACAGATGCTTCAGAAACCAAAAGTAATACAAGTACTAAACGAAAAAGAGCCTTATCTCGTAAAATTTGTAGGCATTGTAATAAAAAGAGGAGACGTCATAAATTGCCTTCCGATGTTGTTTGCGAAAGTGACTGCCACTGTGAAAATGTTATGAAGAAAGAGTCGTCAACAGTTTTTAAGACACCTCAATTAGCACCCATTCCAGCGTCACAGCCCAAGCAGATTGATGTTACTAATACCAGTCTAACTGAACCTCGCACACCAGTCGGTAGGAAATTATATGAAGCATGTGATTCAGCTCCTTACACCATTCACATCCAAAAGGTACAATCATGTCCAAATGACAATGTTTCTATCAATCCAATTTCTTTTGGCCGTTTCTTAAAAAATAAATCCATTAAAAACATAGTTAATGGAAGCCTGAAAAAAATAGGTAGAAATAGATTAGTTTTAGCTTTCACTAACTATGCAGACGCAAACTCTTTCTTAGAGAATCAAGCAATAAAACAAATTAATTGTAAAGCCTTTATTCCTACCTCATCTGTAACACCTATGGGTGTAGTCAGAGGAGTACCAACAGAATGGTCCGAAGACGAAATCATAAAAAATATCACTGTGCCTTTTGGATGTGGAAATATATTAAAAGTACGCCGAATTAATAGGAAAAATGTGGTAGAAGGGAAGACAAATTATGTTCCAGTAGAGACAGTGGTTCTCACTTTTGATGGCCAGGTTTTACCCAAGAGAATATTCCTTTGTTATAACTCCCTTCCAGTTGATTTATACATATTCCCAACAGTTCAATGCTTCAACTGCTGCCGCTACGGTCATATTAAAGTCCAATGCAGATCTACTCCACGTTGCTTTAAGTGTGGTAACAATCATTCGGGTGATAGTTGCAACATTGATGAGGATGATGTAGTATGTTGTCTATGCTCAGGCTCACATTATGCAACCAACAGAAAATGTCCCGAATTTAGTAGACAAAAATCTATAAAAGAATTGATGGCAAATAATTGCATTTCATATGCTGAAGCTTCCAAGCTACACCCACCTGTGACAAAATCCTATTCGGATGTTTTAACATCCATTGCAACCCCTTCATCTCCTTTAAAAAATACTTTTGATATATCTAAAGGTAATAGTAATAAAACAAGCACTTCTTATAAAAAAACAGTATTTATTCAGTCAAATAGTGTTCCTAAACAGTATAGTAAGGGCTATGACAAACAAGCTCATGCCGCACTAACCAAAGACTACGACATTCCTTTGCCCACAATTGGCTCACTCAATGAAAATAATATGCCTTTATCAAATATGTCAACTAGGGATCTTATCATTGTTTTAATTAAATCATTAACTCAATCCAAAAATATGGTTGAACCGTCCAACGCTGCTATGCTAAATGTAAGTAACCTTTTTAATAATAATATCAATAATGGATCCATCAACAATACTTCAGTGGAATTGCCGCAGTATTAACTCTAAAAAAAGTGATATTTATCACCTTATAAATTTGTATAAACCAGTTATCATTGCAATACAGGAAACTTGGCTAAAACCAGGTTATAACTTCAAAGTTTCCCAATATTTATGTGTAAGAGAGGATAGAACAGATGGCTATGCTGGTGTAGCTTTACTTGTTCATAATACAATACCTTTTGACCACATTCCTATTGCAAACCATAGCATTGATTTTTCTATAATAGCAGTAAGTATTAATAAAATATGTTTTGTTTCGGTGTATATTCCACATCCTACATCATCAATCTTTGACGAAATTGAAGTAATTATATCACAGCTCCCAAAACCAGTTTTAATATTAGGGGATTTTAATGCACAGCACCAAGCTTGGGGTAGCACCAATTCCAGTTACTATGGTGCAAGAATATTGGATATACTGGATTCTAACAACTTTTGCATCCTAAATACAGGAGTCGCAACACGACGCACTCAGCCCCATGAAGGTATCAGTGCTCCAGATCTATCGTTAACCACCCCTGGCTTAGCTTCCTTACTGACTTGGAAAACACTTTCCTCTACATACGACAGTGATCACTACCCCATATTAATAACTTTGCCCAAAAAATTAGTTAGAACAAAATTTAGACGCCCACCAAGACTAAAATACAAAATATGCAATGATACTGACAGTGACAGATGGACAACGTTTCGTGAGCATGTTGCAAAGAAAGTGTCCTCGCTCCCTCATATAAAAAAAAATAATCATTCCGTTTGTGCTGATGCTTTGGCCTTGGCTATGATAGAGGCTGCAAACCAAACATTTCTCATTAAAAAATCAATTAATAATATACCTTCTCCTCCGTGGTGGGATAGTGAATGCTCAGCGGCAGTGAAAGAGAGGAAAAAAGCTGAAATAAAATATAATGAATGCAGCACTACAGAAAATTTTGATAGTCTAATCATAATAATTAATAATACCCGTAAATTATTTAAAAAAAAGAAATGGGATAGCTGGCGAGCTTTTTGCTCATCTTTAGCCCCTGATGTTCCTCCATCGACTATTTGGCAAAATATCCGTAGATTTAGGTCAGCATTTAAGGAAACCTTGCCACAGTTTCTTGATGAGTCTGTGGCAGATAAATTCTTAGACAAGTTAGCCCCTCCTTTTACTCCACAAATGCCCATTTTATCACCTCACCTTTCTTTTTTTCCACCATTAAGTAATTTTGCTGATCTCGCTTCTCCTTTTAGTGTTATAGAATTAAAGGGTGTGTTATCTTATGTAAAAGATTCTGCACCAGGTATTGATGGTATTCCATATTCTTTCATTGCACATTTAGGCGACTCAAGTTTGAATTATCTGCTACATCTTATCAATTCCACCATAACTTCCGGAGAAATCCCGGCTTCATGGAAAATTCACGAAATTATCCCTATTTTAAAACCAAACAGAGCTCCATCAGATCCTAACTCCTATAGACCTATAGCCCTTGCCTCAGTTCTCTGTAAACTAGCGGAACATTTAGTGAAAAATAGATTAGAATGGTATCTCGAAAGTCAAGGTCTATTGTCACCAAGTCAGTATGGATTTAGGAAAGGAAAAAGTACCATGGATAGCTTAGGTATTTTTTCTACAGATGTAAGATTAGCTTACTCAAATAATGAATCTGTTCTTGCAGTCTTTCTAGATATCTCTGCCGCAAATGATAACGTTGATCTTCACATCTTAAATACAAAACTATGTAAATTAAAAGTGCCTCCAATTTTCTGTAATTTTATTCATAAACTTTTCTCTGAAAGACAAATACAAATAAATATTGATGAGTCTAATGTTATAACAAGGCTTACATGGAAAGGTTTGCCCCAAGGTTCGGTGCTGAGTCCACTTCTTTATAATGTATATACCTTTGACCTAGAATCTCATATTTCTAGTAAAGCCAATATTCTGCAGTATGCAGATGATTTAGTCTTATATGTTTCTGGTCGCTTTGTAAATAAACTGAGTTATTCTCTAAATTGTGCTCTGGAATTTTTGAAACTATGGCTGGATAACAACTCCCTAAGTCTTTGTGTAAACAAAAGTTGCTCAGTATTGTTCTCAAGGATGCGTTTACCGCCACCATTTACACTTTTGTACAATGAACAAATAATACCCGTAAAAAATGAAGTAAAATTTTTGGGTATCATATTAGATTCTAAACTGTCAGGATTATCTCACTGTTATTATGTGTCCACTAGATGTGAACGATTATTAAACATATTACGATGCCTCTCAGGTGTTTGGTGGGGATCCCATCCCTTCACATTAAAACTCTTATATAATGCAATTATAAGAAGCATATTAGATTACGGGACATGTTTTTTAGAACCATGTAGCGTTGTAGGCTTAAGTAAGTTAGACGCCATTCAATCTAAAGCGTTGCGTATTGTGACCGGAGCTATGAAGTCCAGCCCTGTTAATGCTTTGCAAGTAGAATGTTTAGACCCCCCATTAAAATTACGCAGACAGTTTTTATGTGACAAATTTTTATTTCGAGCTCTCCAATTTTCTAACCATCCTCTCTATCACAAACTAAAAAAATTGTCAGAAAAAGTTAAATCCTCTTCCTATTGGTCCCATAAATCTCCACCGTGCTTAGTTAGTTAGTTTCCATAAATTTATTTCATTACAAGCTCCCACTCATCGCTCACAGTTTCTACCTATATTTTCCGTCAGCTACGAAGCTCTTGTCAATCTTCCTAAAATAAATTTTACTTTTGAAATCCTGAAGAACCACCAAAACGCTAACACTGAAATAAAATTTGTAACGGATAGAGATTGGGCAGACTGGCACTATATCTACTGCGATGCGTCTAAACACGCACTCTCTGGCACAGTTGGAGTAGCTGTTTATCATGAGCAGTACAATATTCACCAAAAAATAAAACTACCCCCCGAAACAACAGTGTTTTCTGGAGAATGTTTTGGTATTCTAAAATCTCTAGAATATATTCTACTTGCAAAACTTAACAAATCCATCATCTTCACAGACTCGAAAAGTGCTCTACAAGCTTTGCAGAAATTTCCTTTCAAATCTTGTTTAACCTGTGTTTATATAATGGACTGTCGACAGCTACTTCTAAATTGTAAGCTCAAAGGTTATGATGTTCTTTTTGTGTGGATACCTGGCCATCACAAAATACTTGGGAATGAAATAGCTGATAAATTTGCGAGAGATGCGATAAATAGTGGTGATATGTCACCTTACAAAAATGTTGTGTCTGACCTTCTTTCCACTCCTAAAGACCATTTACTGAGGTCTTGGGAAAGTATTTGGAATAGCTCTAGCTGCCATAAAGGCCGTTATTATAAAAATATACAGCAACGAATTCCTCTAAAAATGTGGTTCTGTAAAATTAGTCTATGTAAGCTTGCAACTTCCTATATTATAAGAATGCGATTGGGACATGTTTGTACAGCTTCTCACCTTGCTAAACTCGGTGTCATTAACAACAGTTTGTGTGCTTGTGGCGTTGGTGAGGAGGACTTGAATCACATTTTCTTTGGATGCCTCCTACGTGACTGTTCCTCATTCATAAATTCCCTGATAAACCTCCGGGTTCCTCTTCCCACATCAATCCCTACATTATTAAGTACTATAAATTCTGATTTGTATAACTTGATATCAAATTTTTTATTTAGTAATAATATTAAAATGTAAACAGTTTTAAAATATAATATTCTTTTTATTTATACCCAATCACTATATATTATGAACTCTTAGGCATTATTATATATTATTATCCTATTACGTACATATCCTTTCCAAATTTCGAACCTTCCAATTGATTCCTAAATAAAACTGGTTTCCCTACCTTTTCCACACTAGTAGTGGCAAATGCACAAACCGTGCGAGTCAAAATTAAAAAAAAAAAAAAAAAAAAAACCACTTATAAAAAGATCTTGAACAAATTGACACATTTCTATTTACATTTTACATATTAATTATTATTAATCTAAATTACATCTACATATGGTCTCAGACTTGTAAAATTAAAATAACTATTTAGTTAATGATGAAAATCACAAGGAAAATATTAAACTGGTATGCTAGATTAAGTCCTAAACACGGAGTATCATCACCTCCATTTAATCATGTCGTTCAAGTTGGTGATCCAACATTACGTAAAGTTTCCGAGCCGGTACCAATAGAAAAGATCAAAACCAAAGAAATACAGACGCTTATACTGAAATTACGTTTCGTTATGAACAAATACAAGTCAGTAGGTATGTCGGCTCCACAAATTGGTGTAAATATGAGAATATTTGTGATGCAACTGAATCCATTGCAACTTACTAATGTACCCCAAGCAATTGTTAAATCAAGGGGCATGGAAGTGATTCCGTTTACTGTAAGTAAGTATATATCATTTAAAGTAACCAATAAGGTAAGAACATTTTCTGCTCACCTCTAAACTATTAAAAACATTGATTCTAGGTATTTATCAATCCCACATTGAAAGTTTTGAACTATAACAAAGTGATATTGTCGGAGGGCTGTGAAAGTGTACAAGGATATACTGCTGATGTTCCTAGATATAAAGAAATACAAATTTCAGGTAATAGCTTATACAACACAAAAACTTGACTGGTGTAAAGTTGTCTTGTGAGCCTGTATGTAAGTACATAGCATTAGGTTTAAAGGGTAAAGCAGTCCCTACACTGTACAATTGAGAGATTTTACATGTTTCAAGATCGATAGCGGCATTCATATTTTTTTATTGCCTAAGTAGAAAGATGGGCAAATGGCCCACCTGGTGGTGAGTGGTTACAACTGCTCATGGACATCAGCAACTCTAGGAACAGCCTAGCCATACATTGCGATGTCTATAGGCTCCAATAACCACTTAACACCAAGTGGGTTGGGAGCTTGATCAAGCAATAGAAAACTAATTTTATATGGTAAATTTTAATACATTAAATAAGATAGAACTTTTTCCTGTAATGCTTAACAAATTAAAGTATGTATGTATAAATTTAATCAGGATACAATGAAGATGGAAATCCCACATCCAACACTTATAGAGACTGGGCTGCGAGAGTAGCTCAGCATGAGATTGAGCACCTAGATGGCAAACTCTATGTGGATATAATGGACCGAAAGACGATGTCCTGTGTATGCTGGGAGGAAGTTAATTTATCGAAAGGAAAACTTGCTATACCATTTTCGCCTGAATAAAATATTTATTGAATATTATTGGACTTTTTGGTAAATATTGTATAGGCTTTCATGATTACAAAGATAGCCAATGGTTTTGCAATATTTAATAATTTTTTTATCATAATACTATCAAATGTGGTATTTATCAAAACTCTTAGAAACTTAGGAACATAACTAGTTAACTAGGCTACATACCAATTTACACCACCACAATGCTGGAAAAGGAGTGAGCATCCCATCTAAAATACCCACCAAAAACTTCAATTAAGACACACTGCAATAGCAAAAAAATATCAAGTTACCTGGAATAATAAAATAAAAAAAGGTAGACATAAAACCTATGGCATGGTCCGTTAAAAATAAAAAAGAACAAATAAAGAGACTCGCCGACCGCATTGCACGCATTGTTATTTATATGGACTTTTACTACTCTTTTACTACAAACTCTTACGTACGATACAATGTTGTGTGGGTGGCATACCCGTTTTGTGAACAAACAATTCGTCAAATCGTCAGACCGGCTGCCTCACTGGTTATCATTCTCATCGAACCCGTCGCTTGCGATGAAGGGCTCGACGAGTAAATTAACCCTCAGACACCACCCACTGAGTTCCTCGCCGGATCTTCTCAGTGGGTCGCGTTTCCGATCCAGTGGTAGATTCTGCGAAGCACTGCTCTTGCTAGTGTCAGTGTTAGCAACACTCCGGCTTGAGCCCCGTGAACTCACCTACTAGCTAAGGTTACGCTGAAATAGCCTCTCAAGTCTATCAGCTTAGGTAGGAAAACAACAACAACCGGCCGCCGCCATTACGCGCCGTCCAGCAGTCACGTTTCTTAGATTCTGCAGCCTGTTAGAAGTCAGCGACGTGTGGCAGGTCCGTTTACTTGTCATTTCCTAGCCTCGGCCCGCCCCTTTTTGTTGACCTTTTACGTAGAAACTTACAAAATATAGAACCAGCGCACCACCGTGATGTTTGTGTATAGAGTTTTTTCTCACTAGAATGTAAGCAAATAATGCAAATTTAAACAACATCTATTAAGCAAATATTTATTGAAATCCAATAAATGTTTAAAGCAATAAGTACTATTTTTCGACACTAACAATAATACTAATGATATACCTTCCTTAATATTAATTAGTGACAAAAACTTAAATAAAATCTCTGCATCGTTACTTCACATGGAATTATTAATTTAAATAATGAAAACTTAAATACCTAAAACATAACTATTCAATTAAAATATACAACAATTTTATAGGTTATGTTCAGTAGTGCGTTTTAATACTTCTAGACAATATTCGGGACCTAGAATTATACTGATTTAAGGTGTGTTATTGATAAATAAATAAAAATGAAACATAAATGTTAATACCAGTTTTACTGTTACATGTGTTACAAAAGTAGTATTAAAACATATCGCAATTCCCGCAGTGTGCTAGCGAAATGCGGCATCTAAAACCAGTGATTATTTGAAATTGAGAAAAGTCGCAACTAATTTCATTACATTCTAAAACTGAAATCTGTTGAGTCACTAAAAGTCTTGAATTTATCGAAAATAATTTCTTTAATCCGACTTCAGAGTTGATACAGATATTGTGATTGCATTTACACATTTCATATACAGCTGCATTATAACTTACATTCTAATAATAGTCTTATTGAATTTAACATTAAAAAAAACAATTTAATTTTGACAGTTAAATATATGTATTACCAAGAACTGAATATTAAAGTTTGTTATTATATTATTTAAGTGCAACTAATCTATGGTTTCAACTGAAATATTCTTTCCCAGTGAATCATTTTTATTTGGGAACTTCAACATTATGCCAGATGTTTTTTGACAAGTTTTGAGTTAAATATTTGCACTTCACAATCTTTTGTTGTTTAGTTTATCGTAGTGGGTTTGAAGCGATAGAAGCGATTGACGACAACGACGGCGGTGGTGAGAGTGCCGCATCATCGTCAGCTTGGTTGTTCCGAAGTTCTTGAAGCGTGTAGACCAACTTGTTCCATTCGTCGTGCCGGGGTGACCAAACTTGCTGTAATTTTAAGTAAATTTATATATATATATGTCGTGGATAACGACTTTTAGTTGTCGTGGATAACGACTTTTAGTAATATTAAGACGGTGGTTTTGATTATTATTTTAAATGATGAAATGTTGTTTTGATAAATATCACAAAATGAAGGGTAGACTCCGTAACGCCACAGTATAAAATGGCGGTACGTGGACAGAGTCGTGGCATTCCGTGTCAGACAGTCATTCAGTCCGTATCAGACGGTCCGTCCGTCTCAGTCAGTCAGTCAGTCGGTCTGTTGGTATGTGCAACGAAACTGTCGGTTTATCCTGTCATTGTGAAAGTTGTGTGTGTTGAGTTTCAATAATTATTATTCAAAAGGTTTTATTGACTTTTTATAAACCAAATACGAGTGATGACGGAAACTACCGCTCAGCCATCCCTGGCGCCGCCGCCTACGACATATATATATATATTTATTGCTTAGGTGGGCAGACGAGTTCACAGCCCACCTGGTCTTAAGTGGGTACTGGAGCCCATAGACATCTACAACGTAAATGCGCCACCCACCTTGAGATATAAGTTCTAAGTTTTCAGTATAGTTACAACGGCTGCCCCGAACTTCAAGCCGAAACGCATTACTGCTTTACGGCAGAAATAGGCGGGGTGGTGAGGTACCACTAATCCACAAGTTTCACAAGAGGTGCTACCACCAGTAATACAAGTCAGAAAGCCGGTTTTAGTGTGGATATGCATCAGAATATACCTCTGCAAGTTCGTAGACGGATATCTTGCCCCTGTCGTCTCCGGCCGTGACGAGCGAGCCGGCTGGCGACCACGACACTCTGCTGAAGGCCGCCCCGCCCTCCGCCTGCACGCTCGCTATCGGCACCTGAAGTATCATGAGCATGTGTGTCAGAGGACCAGTTATCGTCGGCCAGTAATAGTAGGAAGCAGTCTCGGTAATGAAAGATTTCGACGGAGAAATCATTGTAGTTTTAATAAATCCCTGCCAATTTGTCTTTTGTTAGTTTTTATTGATAAGATGAAGAACGAGCTCATGACCCACCTGGTTTTAGGCAGTTACGGGGGTCCATAGACATCAATTAATTGAATTCCGCTATCCACCTTGATAATATATTGGCTATCGTATACTTCAAACCGAAACGTTGTTATTTTATGCTATATCTTTGGAAAGAATGGTGGTACCTACATGTGCGGGTTCACTAGACGTCCTAGCACCAGTAATTAATTATAATTTTTGTGAGTTTCATTTTTATTACACAATATTATTTTTGTCCTACCTACGCCGAAAGATCGGTTTTCGTCCCGCTGTACAGGGAAGAAAGTCTAACTTTTCTCCCTGGGTACAAGTGCGCATGCGCGTTAGTGTCTACGTCTGCTCTCACGCACCTAAAATTCTCCGCCATTCTTGTGCTCGGGTAATTTGCAATATTGTGTTTAGTGTAAAAGTGAAATAAACAAAAGGCAATAAAATTTAATAGTGAAGTATCAAATAAAGATGAGTTCATCAGACAGTTCTTATTCAATTAGTAGTAGTTTATTTAAAAATTAAAAACAATTGAATTCTTATTTTTTTGGTGCTCCGCCCACTCCCCCCACCAGGGCTTCGCCCCTGGACGTCGGCTCGGTACTCCACGAACTTTTGGTCTGGTAGGAGAAAAAATAGTATGTGCACCGCGGGAAAAAAGTAGGACATCTCATCCCGCGTGTTACTCTTCACTCGGGAAGTAATCCGTGAGCATGTGTGAGGTGGGTAGGTAGGTGGGTGCGCGTCACCTCTGTGTCGCGGTTGAGGTTCCAGAGGTCGAGGCGCGAGGCGGCGTCGGCGGCGGCGAAGAGCGCGGGGTGCGCGGGCGACCAGCGCACGTCCACCAGGTAGTCGCCGTTGTCCTCGAACGAGTACAGCGGCTTGCTCTCCTGCAACGTTATATTTATATATTCATAAGTCAAAATCACGGTAAAAAGGTAACATGGGAAAAAATGTAGTGGCGTAAAATTGAAATATTAATTGAATTTTGAAGTGATAAAAACAAAAATAAATAAATAGCAGTTTAATAAAACTAACGAAATACGCTTTTATAGAAAACCCAACTAAAATATAGAAAATATATTTTAATAACATTGAATTAGAAATAGTTTAAGAAAAAGAATTTTACTGTAAAAAAAGCGTGAGGTGCATGGTGTCAGTAGTTATAAATATTTTATGAACAGATATGAATAGAAGGGTCATTTTGATAACATCCTGAAGAGGACCCCACGATTTTTTACAATAAAATCATTTTTTCTTACACTATTTTTAATTCAAATTTATTAAGATTTATTTTCTATTTTTTAGTTGGAATTTCTATAAAAGCGTATTTTGTTAGTTTTTTTAAACTATTATTTATTTTTCATTTTAAATTGTCATCGGTCCTTACTAACTATACCAAATTTCGAGTCAATCCGACGTTTTGAAGGGGGTCAAAATCATGTTCAAAGATTCCGTTACATACTAACATACATACGTCTGAAGCTAATAAAAGCGTATTAAAATGATGATATATGACATTGAAGTATGTGAGAGCGCTGCGTGGGTACCTTGAGCGACCAGAGCTTGACGCTCCAGTCGACGGAGCAGGTGAGGTAAAGGTGCGCCAGGTCCACGGGCCCGGCGGCGGCGTGGCACGACACGCCCGTCAGCGGGCCCGCGTGCGCCTCCACGCACTCCGTCACGCCCGCGCGCTGCCCGTACAGGCACCCTGCGCACGCACTGTACACTATATACACTATACACACCTTCAACCTTAGCTTAGATCAGCCTTTCCCAAAGTGGGCGATAACGCCCCCTTGTGGGCGCAGCAGGCCTAAAGGGGGGCGATAAAAGACTCACAAAAAAATAATGGGGGCGTTGTGTAGAGGCTTGAGAGACGATTTCTAATTTAATCCAGGAGGACTCTTAGATACCAACTCAGCTCTCGTTATGGTGGTTTTTAAGTAGGTGAAAAAATGGGGACGCTAAAAAATAATTAATTCTCAAAGTGGGCAGTAGACAAAATAAGTTTGGGAACCCCTGGCTTAGATGGAGTCTCTCTGTCATGTCTCTATTGGTGAAGGAACACGTTGGCAATAATCCATCTCCCGATCCAATTGCCATTAGGGTCTTACGTCTCAAGACGGCGTTATCATTGATGCAGTCGTCTGCAGTTTGTATGTCGGTGTTGCTCAGCTGTGGTTGGGGGCAAGGGGGAGGGGCATCGTGCCCCGGACGCTACTCACAAAGGGGCGCCAAATGATCCACAAAACAAGAAAATGCTAGATAATTTATAGTTTTATTATTATTTTCATCTTAAAACCTTATCCCACTAGATGGAGTCAGCATAGTGAGTTTTTCTCTTCCATTCTCTTCTATCAGCTTCTATCTGAACACTCACTCCTCTCTCTCTTTCATATCATCATTCACACACTCCATCCATGTCTTCTTCGGTCAACCTCTTCCCCCTCTACCTTGCCTACCATTTCCATACATCTCCTAGTCACATGCACATGCTAGAGAATTTTTATTATAATTAATTTCTGAAAAATATTACACTAAAAAGGTATTATAGCGGGCGCGAGTGAAGATCGCTGCGCCAATGTTACTCAGTATCATGTTGTTTACTGCTACACAACGTATCACATCGGATAGTGAGCTTCCAACATTAAAACACGAAACGATCATCAGAAATGCATTCACACTGACCCGTATACACGTTTCCGTCTTCGGATCCGAGCACGAAGTTGTTGAGCATGGTCTGGGGGCAGTCCATGCAGGTGACGGCGACCGGCTTGGCCTGGCGGTGCTGCAGCTCCAGCGTCTCCTGGGGCTGGGACAGCATGTCCAGGGACCACGAACAGAGGCGCCCGTCCGTCGATACCGAGATTAGGTTGTGGGCGTTCTGGCTTCCTATCACCGACAGGCAGTACACCGGGTGCTGAAAGAAAGTTTAACAAGGGCGTTCATACTTGCTTCTACGATGTTAATCAATTAGTATTTCTTGTCTAATTATTATGAAGGCGCGTAAAATCGAGTTGGATTGTTGTAAGTTGATAGAAGTCAACTTTTTTTTTCTTACCTAAGCCTTGAGAGGCTATGCCAGCGTTACTTAAAAGGTAGATGGGCTCTCGGAGCTCAAACCTGAGGACGTTGCTAGCACTAGCCCTAGCAAGAGCAGTACTTCGCAGAATCTATTACCGGATCAGAAACACGACCCACTGAGAAGATCCGGCGAGACTCAGTGAGCTGTGTCAACGAGTCAGCGAGCGCAGTCCTCACGGCCCCCCATATACTGAGCGTGCGCGAGCGCGGTCCCCACGGCCCCCCGTATACTCAGTGTGTGCGAGCGCGATCCCCATGGCCCCGCACATACTGAGTGTGCGTGAGCGCGGTCCCCACGGCCCCCCGTATACTCACAGTGTGCGCGACCGAGGACAGTGGCGTGCGCTGCACCGGGGTTCGCTTTTGCACGCGATTATCCCACAGCACGATCTGTCCCGAATACGTGCCTCCGAGGATCAAGTTAGGGTGGAACCTAAGACATGTACAAAAAAATGCTTCATTATATTCCAAAACCAGGAGAATATGAATAATATCCAAAATACTTATTATTTGTGACGCACGGCCGTAAGACGCCGAGTTATAATCTTTATTTTTGAACAAAGTGAGAAGTTTTTTTTTAATATTGCTTTAGGTGGATTTTGGACGATGTCTCAATAACGGCTATTTCTGCTTCGCGGAAAAAGGCAGGTGGTACCTACCCGCGTGGTTACTGCCGTCAAATTTGAGTCAATTCCTAGTCGCTTCGCTCCAAGCTCCGTGCACATAAGACCCCTAGAAGATTGTTATAAACTTCAACTCACCTCGCAAACGTGGCGCTCATAACCGCCGACTGACAGTGGAATATGTCTTCGGGAGTGGTCTTTTTGAACTTGGTGTTCCAGACCAGGCACACTCCGTCAGGGTCGTGCGGTGCGTCGTCACTATTGTAGTACGAGGCCAGCACCAGTTCAGGGTGAAACGTGGACCAGTCCAGACAGGTCACGCACCGTCCGCGCGACCAGCGTTCCTCCTCGAAGGTACGAACCAGGGAAAGACGGGCCGCTGACTTGTCGTCACTGTACCGATGTGATTTTTGTTAGTCGAGGATATGAATCTATGACTATACTTTTTTCAAAAATGGGAAAACCTTATCAAAACTGTTAACGTAAATACCTGTATATTGATAGTATTTATTATTTGTATATTCACCGTTGCTTAGGATTGAAGACCTTTATACTATTTGCCTTAAACGGAGAGTAGACAGAGACCACTCATTTGATTAATTAACTCCCGATTCCTTAATTTAAGAGCCTACCGAATAGCATAAAGTAATATTTTAGAGATTGGCTAAATTGACACTTTTATAGAGCATTTGCTCTTGATTTAGCGGTTTAAGATAGAGACAGAGCAGTTAATCAAATTTAGGCTCAGATCAGATCAGTCTAATCCGTACAACCATTTATGTCTTATTCATTTAAATTTGCCTGTGATGCGTCTCAGTAGTTTATTTAAAAATGATAATGATATTTCGGTGACGTCATTCTTAAGTTAAGTTAATACTTGATAAGGTTATTTTTGGTGACTCGTTCCTATTTCTTTTTTTTTCGGGCTGAGAAGGTCGACCCTCCTACGAGATATCCACTTAGGGGACCTGCGGGGTATGTGACACTTATTGACGGTCTGCAGATGTTGGGAGCAGACTACGGGCCCAAGGATATTTTTAGGGCCCTACCACACCAAACAACTCTACCTTGTTATTTCGGTGACGTCATCTCAAGTTAATAAGGGTCATTTTTTGTGACTCGTTGGTATTTCTTACCTCAACCCTCCGTGGCGTAAATTGATGGGGTAATTTGCTCAGTTGCTCAAACATGTGACAAGGTTGACTCCGAGTGTCAAATGATTGTTTTTATTTTGATTGTTCGATCGATCTCCGAAACGGTTTCCACATCATACCCGATATCAAATTTAAAACAACATGCTTAACGAAGACACACAGAACAAATGAATGTAGGTAAACAAATAATGAAATATTGTTTCCGTGACTTGACTGTGATGCGATCAAACTCTGTTAACGAATATGATAAGAATTTTGTGAACGTCGAACACTTTTAGATACAAGAACGTAAGTTGTTAGTTTCTATTTGAAGGCGGTGGGTGTTTGAACACACATTCCAACGGACAAAATCCATTAGGGCTGGTCTCTCAAGTTCATTCTAATGAATAAAGAAAAGAAGTCAAGCTATGATAAGCATGAGTTTGCCAATACTAAATAGACTGGTTCATAAACATGGATCTATTCAAAAAAATGAACAAAATGTTATTAGTAAGGTTTAAGAGTGACAATGCCGGATGTTTTTTTAAGAATATCTCTATCTGCATCCATAATATTATGCAAACAATATTATTTAAAATCACCTCACAAAAATTGTTAGGTCACAATCGTTTTTAGATTCACTACTGAAACATACCCTTTCGAATACCTACAACAAAATTTTAATCTGATTACTTTTACAATTCATTAAAATGTTCACGTGTTCATTAGAGAAAGTTGCGTCGAAATGTGAATGGCTACCCTAGCCTAGCAACAGAGCGCATCAGAAATATGCAGAATGAAATTTTCACTCAAAAACAATAACAGTTCATCGCGCAGTATCCAAAACCAAAATACCTATTTTGTAATTCTTTTTGTAAAATAATATGTCTTCCTTATTCTTAAGGAGGTTAAAGGATTCTCCTGGTTGCCTGAGATGACCTCACCACACAACGGATTATAGACGAACAATACATAATAATATGGTCTGTTACAAATATCAGTAAAGACCAAGCAACGCCTAATAGCTTTCACTTTTTTGTCTACCGTCCAACTATACTATTTCTTTACCTGGTGACCTAGCACTGAACCACTGACTTTTGTAACACAGGTTTTCCTAGCATAAAAGTCAGGGAATATTGTTATTGTATACATAATAAAAAAGCCATGTATATTATTATACTAGTGTTAAGAATTCTTGTACATATTTGTATTTTAAGAGGCTTGAATAAAAAAAAAAAATTATTATTATACCATAAAGAGGGTAGTTTACTAATGTATTTATTGAAACCGTTACATAGCTTGAAGCCGCTTTCAGACTACACTATAATATAATATCGCATAGTATATAGCTCATAGCACAACAATATCGCACACCATACATTGTTATGGACACGTTCAAACTGTACTGTACTATATATTATTAGCTAAGTATAGGCTGCTATACTATATGGCACTATAGTATAGCGTAGTCTGAAAGCAGCTTAACGAAGATAATTAAATATGAATCCTCTTTAAAAATCCAATTTAGATGGGTACTAGTTTTTATTAAAATATGTTTTTTTTTATTGCTTAGATGGGTGGACGAGCTCACAGTCCACATGGTCTTAAGTGGTTACTGGAGCCCATAGACATCTACAACGTAAATGCGCCACCCACCTTGAGATATAAGTTCTAAGGGTCTCAGTATAGTTACAACGGCTGCCCCACTCTTCAAACCGAAACGCATTACTGCTTCACGGCAGAAATAGGCAGGGTGGTGGTACCTACCCGCGCGGACTCACCTACCACCAGTAATTACGCAAATTATAATTTTGCGGGTTTTGATTTTTATTACACGATGTTATTCCTTCACCGTGGAAGTCAATCGTGAACATTTGTTGAGTACGTATTTCATTAGAAAAATTGGTACCCGCCTGCGGGATTCGAACACCGGTGCATCGCTCAACACGAATGCACCGGACGTCTTATCGCTTAGCCCACGACGACTTCGAAAATGATTGTTCTAAGTGGGCATAGGTGGGTAGGTTTATGGTCTATTTGGTATTTATTAGTTACCGGAGCCAATGAACACCGAAGTCTGAAAGCTGCCAAATACTTTGAATCATGGTAGAAGTATACAAATTTACTACAGGCATGAAATTTGTATAAGGCATTCGCGCATGATACTACACACTATATCGTGCCATGGTTTGCTCTCTGTTTAACATAGACGTAACAACACCTTATTGACATCCATGTTTCATTCGATTTTAAATTTATATTTTTTAGACTTAAAAAATTTAACAACAATAAATTAGCCTATTACGATATTATTTAGTGTTCAAAGACAACGGGACTAATTGCGCCGTAAACTGCTTTATCCAAGGTTCTTTCTCTATTTTAAACATTATTCGTATGTCTTATTTTAGTGATATCTATCTTCGGTGTGGTTAGTGCGAGTTTTTTAACGTTTGCCACTAGGGGCGCTGTTCCAACTGCATACAAATTTGAGTTAACTTTTACGCGATCGAGAACGTTAAAAAACTCGCACTAAGCACACAGGTTATAAACTTCCTCCTAAAGTCCTTATTCGCACGGGCATTTTAAAAACGTTACGTTAAAACTCGGCGTTGGCGCTTTTATAACGTTCTCGATGTGACGTAATCTGTAACGCCCAACGATAGGGCTCAAAATGAAACACTGCGCGATAAAAAAGCGTCGCGTTTTAAAAGCGCTGACGTATGAACTCATACTAGGAAATGCATCTGTTCTATTTGAACGCTTTTTTAAGGCGCGCTAAAAAAAACTCCCGTGCGAATGAGGCCTAAGGGTTGAGTAATGAGCGGAACTCACAGCGCGTTTTCTCCGTCACCCCCGCCCGTGTAGTCGGTGTAGATGTCGACGGACTCGGCGAGCGCCCGCTCGATGACTCGTCCGGCGCGACTCATGAACCTCTGGAACTCGGCCGACAGCATTATCGTCTGCTTCTCGTCAGCGCTCAGCTCGCGCACCGCTGAGATGCGAATACGAGAGGAACATTCAAAAATAAACCCTAATGCTATTATATCGAGGTGCTATTATCGATCGAGGGGTGAAAGGCTATTTGGTTTAAGCGATAATTCGCTTAATACGTGACATTTATCTTTGTAATTAAAGATCCGTTTTATGTGGTACTTCAATTAAGTTTACCCCATTCAAATAGCTGATAGAAGTTTTTTTGTTATGATATTTTTTCCAAATTTTAAACTTTAACTGGCTATCCTGTAAAGTTGCAAAAATCTCGCTTAAATCAATAGCCTTTTATCCCTCGATATCCTAGCGAACAGTCCATATGAGCGGTTTTCAGACAACACAAAATAATGTATCAATGCAAATAATATGATACTGTAACATCATTTTTGTGAGACTGATACTAATATAATACTAATATATTTTATACAGCTCATGAATATATTCTGTATCGGTTTTCGGTGATTGCCTTTTAGAGGTGAATGCCTCTGCACAATTGACATACGCAATGAGTAGTATTTATCGTAAGGCCGCGCGATACATTTGTCTTGCCCAGTCTTGCTTATTTAATCTTTGGCACATAGTTATAGGCAGCAACTTGGCTCTGCCCCTGGCATTGCTGAAGTTTTTACTGGTGGTAGAACCTCTTGTGAGTCCGAGCGGGTAGGTATTACCACCCCGCCTATTTCTGCCGTGAAGTAGTAATGCGTTTCGGTTTGAAGGGTGTGGCAGCCGTTGGAACTATACTTGAGACTTTAGAACTTATATCTCAAAGTGGGTGGCGCATTTACTTTGTAGATGTCTATGGGCTCCAGTAACCACTCACCATCAAGTGGGTCGTATGCTTGACTGCCTACGAGGGCAATAAAAAAAAAAGATACACCAACCTTTCTTCTCTTTCTCTTCGTCTTTCTTCTCGACGGGCGCATCGGTGACTGCGGGTTGGACCTCCTTGACGGTGGGCAGGCCGTGCGGCAGTATCCCCGGGGGCAGTTTACCGTGGAAGGCGGCCTCCTCGTCGTCTCCTTGGCGCGCCACGTCGCCGTCGAATGTAAGCACTGGACGGTGAATAAGAATGGCCCTCGACGAGCGTGTGGTGTGCGTGTGTGTTTAACATACAGCTTGATTTATTTTCTACGGAATTTTCTTATTAGAAAGATCCGCTTATACCAACAATAAAAATATTGACGCGAAATTGAGCACTAATAATAATAGGTAATCTGTGACTTTTGATAGTTGGCAAATTATCGTCATTGCACGGTCGTTTTAATTATCAAAAATAGTCGACTCGAATTTAGACGAAAAATACATATTTTTATGCAAGCTGTACGTTACGCGCGATAACTTCATGAAGATTTGTTATAATTGGTACATTAAAGTTTTTGAATTTGTTTAATTGTGACTTCATGAAATTACCTTTAATGTTATAATGTGTAATACTGACATGACTAAAGTGCATGATTATGTAACCTAGCTACAGGTGTCATGGCTACCGATGCTGATCTAACAGTGATGGCGTTTCAGTAACATATGAGCAAATGTATTTGACGTTTTTATTAATCTATTCCTATGGTTTGTTTAAATTAAAAGCTTATGCCGAAGTTACTACTTTTTACGAAAAAATCGACTAAGCCAGTTCTGGAATGAGAGGCTGGGCCACACTGCTCATGTGTTACCAAACATTTTAATGATAATTTTATAGGATGCATTGGAACCGTTCCCAATGTAGACAGCTAGTGGTGATTCTAAATGTAGCGATCTTTTTTACCAGCACTTATGGGTGCATTCAAGTTTTTGTAAGCAAGCTTAAGAGGTGAGGTCTATTTTCTTATTTGTTTTGGGGGGTATATTATATTATTTATTTGTTACAAGGAGGACCAACAGCTTAAGTCGTAACATAATAGAATAGAATAAAAACATATTGAAACAGCCAATTAAAGGTATAAAAAAATCCAAACGCTTTTTATTTCTTCTGAAAACAAAACTTTTCTCATTTGTACATTACTATATATGAGTCGACTATTATCAAAGGCGGCAATCTGACTTTTGGACAATGATTGGTAAATCAGAAAAACGAATTATTGATTTTGTATTCCATTGGCAGTCACAAAACTCTTCGGAACGACATCTTAGATAAATAACAGGTTAACTATTAACCTTTATTTAATGCAGGTTTTGAACCGTATTCTTTGAAGGAGACGATTATATTCAAATAAATCTGTATTGACATATCAATAAAAATTTTTTGTCCAAATGCACAGATTGCCACCTTTGATAATAGACGACTCATATTATCTACCTAGTTTTATTACATTAACCGACATTTAAATCGGGAAATTCTGTTCTCAGCACGATGGTTTGTAACGAATATTTTTCGAATCAAGGTTCATGTAAATTTTTATAATACCGTCAAAATATCGAGCGATTTTTTTATTTATGTTTGTTAGTTCGTTTGATTACGTTATACTTGAATGACCTCCTATTGTAACACAATTGATATAGTTGTTGCAGAGTACGAGCGCGCGCGGCCTTTATTTGTAGTTGCAATCGTAAATACACATTTTCGTTAGTGTGTCTACCCGACGAAGCGGTCAGTAGACAGCTTTAGCTATATATAGCTACGGTCATCGTTCTTGCCGATCCCGTCGCTTACGACGGAGGTGTCGACGAGTAAATTAACCCATAGACACAGCCCACTGAGTTTCTCGCTGGATCTTCTCAGTGGGCCGCGTTTCCGATCTGGTGGTAGATTCTGCGAAGCACTGCTCTTGCTAGGGCCAGTGTCAGCAACACTCCCGGTTTGAGCCCCGTGAGCTCACCTAGACGTCAAGGGGAAGCTGAAATAACCTCTCAAGGCTATCAGCTTAGGTAGGAACAAAAAAGGTACATATAGCCTACATTGACGCGTATACAGATTGGTCACTCACACAACTAATGGCGGCGCGCAGTCGTACTTTGCAACAACTATACGCGGAATGAGCATTCTAGTGTGGTTGTTCGTCAACTGCATTAACTTAGGATTGACTTTTCGCAAACAAACCTCTAAAACCACTAGTATCTATTCTAATACTTCTCACGTTTAGATAATATCTATATTATATAGTTTCAGCTTCGCGAACGGTTCCCTTACATCCAGCATGGTATTGCAATGAAACAAAAGCGAATTGAAACCACTTTTGGAAGAAAAAAAAAAACAATACGAAAGCAGTTTCAAATCATCTTTTTAAGAAGAAAATGATAATTGAAGCAACAAGTCGATTAAAGTTAATCTTATTTATAAATACTTTGCTAACATAACAAAAGCGTAGTCTATGATAGAAGACTTAACGTCATCATTTGTCAAAGTCCAAATTAGACATGTTCAAATTTTTCGAAAGGAAATCGAACTTTTTTCTCAGATTGGTCCGGTATCGACGCCCAATTTAAATTATTAAAAGCGAGAGAATATGTTTTGTTTTCATAATTACTAGGATCTTCGAAAATGTTATTTAAAATACATTACTTAAAAAATGCTATCTCCGTTCCATTTGTAATAGTATCGAAGTGTACAGCAAATATTAACAACTAACATTTACTCTTTCTTTACTTGTTTTCCCATTAAATATTGCGTATTAATTCGACAACAAATTGAAAATCCCGAGATGTGTGCGGACAAATGACAACGTTTAAAATCAAATGGTCGAGAAGCGTACGGATTAATTTTCTAATAACTAAAGCGAGAGCAGAGTTACAGCAATATGTGTAAATGAATCGAAAATATAAACTTGCTAAAAATTTGCTCACTTTATGTACGTAGTCGTACGTTTTTATTAGTCTCGTTGAGCGAACACCCTGAGTGTAATTTTGGTATGCTTGATCGTAAAAATAGCCTCCACTTAAATGTCCCTCGAAAGTTTTCCTCGCCGGAGTAGAGTAAACAAAACAAAAAACAGTAGATTTGAGGAATATTGTAATGGTCGACTAAAGATACCAAACTCGAGTATGTTTTGGAGGAATTCTCGAGACGTCCTCGGATGAGTTAGAGTGGAGGAAAAATTGAGGAATATCTAAAGATATGGGTGTAAGCGACATACGAATCATTTTGTACTGGCTGACCAGTAAATGGAGTTCCCGCAACCTACAGCCAAGAACTGTGAGCACTGGTGAACAACATTTCGCGTTACGTACTGATAGTACATAGATATGTTCGTTAGCATTCAGATCCAAATGTAGGTAACCCTCCTATAACACGCTAGATACGTTCCTACCAAGTCCCGTGTTGTGTGAAACCGTGTTATATGAAAATAGAAGCTAATACACATTTTTCAGAATGAAACATTTCCACTATGATGCCTGTGTGTATATTTTTACCTATTATACATAAAAAATAAACAGTAAAATTTCGATTATTCAGTAATTTTCAAATTCAATTCTATCGAATGTAATTATTTAAATAATTTTAAACAAAAATCTTATTTTTTCCCTCACTTATTCGCTGGTACACTAAGGGAGCTATTCCAGATACGCCCGGACGGGTAGGTGAGCTCACGGGCTCAACCTGAGAGAATTTGTTAACACTAGCCTTAGCAAGAACAGTGCTTCGCAGAATCTACAACCGGATCGAATCGCGACCCACTGAGAAGATCCGGCGAGAAACTCAGTGCGTTGTGTCCATGGGAAGATCATGATATTGTGTTGTTCAAGTACCGTGTTATATATAGAGGGTTTTTGAGAAATTTTCTTTTCATGTAACAGTGGAACCGTGTTGTAAAATACCGCGTTATATGAGGGTTACCTGTACTACAATGGAATCAGAAGGATATTCTGAAATCAATCATTTAATGTAGCGTGGTGAGTGTAAGGGAACCGATTGTGAAAAAGAAGATTGTAAGGCAATACTGTCGGTCCTGATGAGATCTAATAAGCCGAAATCGAAGAATTGAATAAATAACGATCTATAACTCGGGCAGGGCCAGTAATGAGCACCCAGTGTCCCATCCCCCAAGTTTATTGGAGGCTATAGACATTACTACCTGAATACGGTCACTCACTTTGAGACACCAAGTTGAAGGTTTAATTATATTGTATAATACCCGTCTCATAATCCCAACTAAAACTCATGGCTGGTTAATGGCAGATATTGACGGAACGATACCTACCTCTGCGTGCTCACATTACGACCTAGCACCATCACAGTTGTAAGAATTTCAGTTAGTGTTACCAGATATTTCTGAGTTTATTATTTTAATAAATCAGGTACTCTCAAGCAAAATGGACCATAATTTATAGGGTTTTTAATGTGATGATACCCAAGCTGCACCATGCACGAACATTGAACGTACCAACCGTTAAACTCATATTTTATGTCTTCTTTTTATCGTGAGCATGAATGTAAGAAAAATATACCATATTACTGTAACAATATTCTCTGTGGATGCATTCAGTTTTCAAGGATATTTCACTGAATATGACACATATTGATTACCACGATTTTATCTTTAGTTATTACTATTATTAATAATGTGGACCGGTTTGATTGGTTAGTACTAATCAACTAAACCCCGTTCAGATATCAAGATCGAATCGTGACAATCGTTATTCTGTGATTTGATGGCGACCCAACATCATTTTCTTTTGAAACTGATAGCATTTTAAAGTATTTGACTACGATCAATCATATTTATTATATTATCAAATTGAAACGATTAAGCGCAGCTCACACATCTTTAATTGAAGCGTTAAGTACGACGGTGACAGAAAGCGTTTGTAAAAATAAAAAGGGAAATATAATGCCAAAATTAAAAAACTTCCCGAGCTCTCCACAAGAGAGATAAGTCTCACAGTTGAAAAAAAAAACAAAGATACATAATATAATATATTTAGCTGTATGTTGGTGACGTAGGTTCATGCATATTTGTATTGTTTCTGTCACATGCAAATGTCTTTATTTATGTTAGGTGCAGATAGTCTATGTTTTAATTTTTTTTTTTATTACTCATCACCGAGCTGGCAAGTTTGTTTCATATACAGGCTGATGATTTTACGTAACTTCGGAGGTTTTTTTTAGATTGTATATTTCACAAAATTGACTGAAAAATTAATGTGCTTCGTTAACGAATGTATAGTTAGCGTTCGATAATAAATAGCTGTTAAATACGTACAGTAATAGTGAGTAAGAAAAACAACACAAGGAAAACCATGCAGTGTAGTAAGTAGGCACAGGCTCTAATAAGGATATAAATATTATATTTTTAGTTTTGAATGAATGTTTGTATGATTCGGATTTGGAACCTACCTGTGAACTCGTCCTCCCACTCTAAACCCGGGTTTAGATTGTACTCGTCTTGAAAAGGGGAGGAAAAACAAAAAAAACAATGTCAGTATATTTTGACCATTTTATATATATAAAAAAATTGTAATAATAATATTATTTGTATTAAAATTTTATACATAGCAAGAGTGCTTATATATTTTACAGCATGACCTATATTTTTGGACTTCACAGCGACAAACTTAACAAAATTAAAATCGAAAACTCGAAAACTGTTCTCTAAATATATAATAATAAGTTCTAGTTTGGCGCTACGAGAGTCCGTTTGTGAAGACCTGTGCAGTGTTTGTTAATCGAATCGAAAGGGTAAGTCAGCGTGAAATGATATGGCAACCCATACTACCACCATAGTCAACATACAAATATGATTATTTCATATTTATTTCGTTATGCGGCCATTATTATAATTATAATTAAACAGTATCGTTTTGTACCACGTGGAGAACTCTGGAAGGCCACAGTAATAATGCATGGGCATTTCAACATGACACGATGACGCTTCTAATCATCACATCACCCCCCGGAAATCAGATTGCTTGATAAAGCGTGAATCAACTGATAGTTTATCAAGTTACCTGCAGCGCATCTATACAATGTGTTAGTAGGAAAATAAACCAGAGGTGTGACAGGAAGAACCGAATATTTACAAGTAATAGGATATTAATGTTGTAATGTAAATAAAAAACCGACACCCGAGTTAATGAATTCGTATGTGAGATGTTGGTTAGGAGAAAGATTACGAGTTTCAAGCGTCCTGGAGGAATAATAACTTACCGTAATAATCGGTTGCGTGCGCTAGAAGGGGAACAAAATAAACATATATGCCGTCAGTTAAATGCTTTCTGCAAAATCTGTTTCATTAAAAATATCGGTTAACTTCTATATAGTAAAATGGCGTGCAGTGTATCGAAGCATATCTAGAGCCGCGAAATGCCTATGAAGAGATTTTAAGAGAACATCTTCCGTATAAAATATAATTACTAAAATGTTATTAGTTATATTTTTCACGCTGCGTGACTATCCTATGAAAGAGGTCCTTAAAAAATAAGGCCTTTTAACCTTCCAAGTAAAAGGTGCATACCCTATTTTTATGGACCCGGCACAAAAACTAAAAAGGTACCTACCACCTATTTATTTATTCATGTAATTTATTAACTAAAGTACGTTATTTTCCCTATCGATAGTCTAATCAACGAATTCGTTACGTCTAAATAATCTTAAACATTTATATCATCTTTTTAAATTGTTTCTGTTCGATTACAAGGACAAATGTAGTTTTACTTTAACTTTTTATGGCTTTTAAAAATAGACTAAGCCGGCATAAGTTAGACCATCGATATGAGAAAAAGAACCTTGCAACGACCGACGCAAATATTTTGAACACGTCGCTGCGTACCTAAATGTTTATTTACATACTATATTTTATTTAAATTACATGTAATTTAACAGTATTCATACAATTCCCCGTGCGATTCAGTGCGATTACGAACGTATGCAACATGCTTGTATGTAGTTGTTACTAACAAACAAACACTCCCAACGTGACATATATGTATTATAGGTATATAATATGTTAAGATGGCCGAATGTATAAAACGATTTGAAAGTACACAACAGACATATGTAAACATGCACGTGCATGCAAGTTATGGATTATAAAAATTTGCAGTATCTCATTCAATTCTATCTTAAGACGCTCTTTGTGGTATGCAACAGTGTAGTTTTTTTTTAACGATTAATATTTACTTACTACTTCCTTGGGTCGATTCGATAATCATCAAATGAAAGTATTCCATGAGTAACGTACATTCCATAACGAGATTACATATCGAAGCGAATAAATTGGGTTAAATTACTTTATACATTTACGTTGTGGATGTCTATGGGCTCCAGTAACCACTTAACACCAGGTGGGCTGTGAGCTCGTACACACATCTAAGCAATAAAAAAAAAACTTTATTGCCACAAACATTATTTTTAATTTTTTTGGTCGCATTTTACGCTGAAATAAACCTTTTTGATGATTATAAAATCAGCCCCTAATGAAATTAAAAGATTTTTAATTGGATCATTTTTGTGAAAAATTAACAATATATAATAGAAATAGAAGAAAATTTATTTATTTGATAATTACAAAAACTCAACTAAGCGCCGTAAATAAATTTATGAGAAGCTCTATCGCCCTTATTAATTAAATGATCCAATTACCAATAAGAACGAAATACACCTAATATTTGTTGGAAAACATTAGCTGATTTCTTGTATTACTCTGACGGCCCTATTGTCGTCAAGCTGAAGTCCATAGCCATCACAACTTTAATGACATCAACCACTTTGAGACGTGAGGTCAATTTAACGACTGTCTCATGTTTCGAACGCATGCCTGTTTCGTAACTGCAATAGGCAGATTGGCTTTGACTTGGGTCAAACATTCGAGTTTGATAAACTATTATACATAATCAATTAGCATCTCATGGGAGGGGCTTTTGATAAAATTACTGAAGACTTTGTTTATTAGCAAACGTAAAAAAAGCTGCTAATCGAAGTATAATGTACAGAAACAACTTTACAACATAACAATTTACTTTTGCTTTATGAAGTGCTCATTCAAAGTCATTCAGCCCCACATATTTACTTTAGAATCTGTTAAAATCCAGCTAATGCTTTCATTTACGTCACTACCACATCTAAATGAGATCGAAAGCGGGTAGTTTTATTTTAGTGATAATTAATATGTTATTGACATGTTACCATTACCTTTACGTGGCCGCCACCAGTCCTCCATGTATCCTGCAAGCGGTGATGCATTGGAAGAGCAGCCTTTTTATGGGTAGCACAAACACACAACAAATCACCCAGCTCGTACAGTATTTACGTTTTTTTTAAAGTTTAATTCATTTAATAGGGCGGGGGTTCGTTCTGAAGCCGTCGTACTCGAATAGGACAATAGGTAGTGTGTTATCGATTCGAAAATTCCGAATGATCTTCTGGACTTAATAAAGCCCTTGTTTATCGTTAACAAAACAGACATTACTTATTACTTAAGACGTTAGCTTATATAAAGAGCCTATTTTAACTATATGAAACGATTACGACTGATTCTCGGTCATGAGCTTAAAAGCTCCGATAATCTGTGAATAAGGGCACTGCGAGCAATTTGTGTTTCAAAAGGGATACTTAATTAACTGGCTTCAGAAACGTTCTCTTTTCAGCATGTACGAAAAGGTATTTAAAGGGAATTTGATGCTATTTGAATTAATTTATGTATTTATGTATTGTATCGTAGCAGCAATTATCGGTTTACCAAAAAGAAACTTTAATTTAATATGTGTCAGAGGTTCTAAAGAAAGAGGAGTGTAAATTATTACTTGTGGCAGGACCTCTTGTGAGTGCGCACAGTAGGTACTACCCATCCTGCCTATTTCTGCCGTGAAGCAGTAATGCGTTTCGGTTCGAAGGGGAGGGCAGCCGTTGTAACTGTACTGAGACCTTAGAACTTATATCTGAAGGTGGGTGTCGCGTGTACGTTGTAGATTTCTATGGGCTCCGGTAACCACTCCACACCACTCGGCTATGAATTTGTCCACCCATATAAGCAATAAAAAAAAATGGAAACTCCGTGAAAAATCTTTGCAGGAAAAGATTACCTATCACATAACTTTTTGATCTGAAGTCTCAATTCTGGTATTTATTTCAATGCGCTTGTTCCATTTGTCTATTTGTCCACTACATTAATTTATTTTTTACCTTGTCTTTGGTAACCTAAGAGGCTATTCCAGCTAGTACTATACTATAATTGACGAACCATTTAAAATATATGCAATTAATATGATTACTGATTAAATTTTTTTCTAGTTTTTCCTTTAAATTACCTAATAATTATCTCTTATTACTGACTTTTAATTACAGAAATGAATGCAAACAAGTTTCCCCTTGTACCGTTTACACGAATTAGAAAAAGGTAAATACTGTCACATTTCACTATGGATGTCATTGGTTAGAAAATATTTGCAAATAAATACTTTTAATGAATTTCATTAGATTCTTTCATTGACATGATGAACTGGATATCAATTAGATAATTTAATTTTTCTCTGGACGACCATATATTTACGAAGTGTTTTTACTCCATTAACGAGAAAATGTGTATGCAGTTAGCAAGTCATTAGCTAGATAAACACTGTGTGAATGTTATATATTTTTATAGATCAAAGTGATACACGTATTCAAATATTTGAATTGTTTTATTTGCAAATTTTTAATCGTTAAAACCATCACCCAGACATCTTGATTAGGTATGATTTTTTTTCTTACTTTTAACACTGTCAAGGGATGCAAACTCTCAAACGTTGTATAGATGAGAAAACAAAAAAAAATTAATGAAATGCAATTAATTAAACCCAAAATGAAAAATAAATAAAAAAACACAGTTAATAACAACAACAATAATAATAATATTAATTAATAGATGGTGTTTGAGTGCTGTAAATTAAGTTATTCGTAATTGGAGAATTTGCATTGTCATCAATAAACACTTTTACGATTTGAAATTGTGATTATCTGTGGTGACCGCGCGTTAAATGTCAAATACTGGAAACGTTAAATTATTAAATGGTAAAAGTGTTTGTGAACGCGCCGTGGAAACGTCTAGAAAACTGAATCGTTGTATTCGAACCAAATTAATATAAACGACATTAACAACATTTGTAATTGATGTAGAATGGATTCAATATATTGAGCATAAAACGGACATAAATTTGTTATGGAAATACGTTTAAACGCCAATTAAATAATTAGCACATTTAACCATAAGGAGTTGTGCCAACACGAAATTAGTTTACGAGACTGTCTGCTCTGTTGAGACAATTGGCTACTGTCTTATCTGTCATCCTCTCCTAACATATCGACGCTTGAAAGGCAAACGTGACTAAGCGACTTTTTTTTTTTTTGACTTGTCGACAATGCGCGAACTTTACAGTAGACTAATTTAAAGTTGAAATACCTGAAAACAAAATTTATTTTAACAAATCTAGCTGTAGTAGAATCTAGCTAGTACTTGTAGGATTGAAATGATTTCAATAGACCTAGAAATAAATTTTTTTGCGCATCGAATATGGTTATTGCTTATCATTTATGTACAGAGCAGTTATTGTCGCTTAGTCACGTTTGCCTTTCAAGCGTCGATATGCTTCACAGATTTTGCCGCTCCGGTAACGGCTTAGCACCAGATGGGCCACGAACTCGTGGATCGAACAACTACAATTACATTCTACATCAACCACAACACAACAACAAATAATTTGATCACATACCGTCACGCAGTTCAGTGACGCCCGACGTTGTGGTCTGCGTTTGCTTCGTATAGATCACCGTCTCCTTGGGCGGTATGTCCGTGGACTGCACGAAGACGACTTGTAATTCTTGAGGTTGCTTCTTTGGACCGCTGGCGGGATTCAGGAATAGAGATATATATGTAAATAACTGATAAACACTATGCCTTTTTAATACGCTTTTATTAGCTTCAGACGTATGTATGTAACGGAATCTTTGAACATGATTTTGACTCCCTTCAAAACGTCGGATTAACTGGAATTTTGGTATACTTATTAAGGACCGATGAAAATTTAATATAAAAAAAAATTAAGATTAACTAAAAAATAGAAAATAAATTTTAATAAAATTTTATTATAAAAAAAAGCGTGGGGTGCATGATATCAATAGTTATAAATATGTTATGAACAGATATGAGTAGAAGGGTTGTTTTGATAATATCCTGAAAAGCTTAGTTTTTTTAAACTATTATTTATTTTAAAGTTTAACAACGCCTAATCGTTATGACTCATCAATATGAAATGCCACAATATTGCTTATATTGTTCTTGTTTAGACATCACTGACCATGACAACTCGTATGCGGAAAAAAACTCTAAAGTCAGTTTTCAAATAAACATGGTCAGCTCATCACTGATGATTGTCGAACAAAAATTATGAAAATACTAATAATCATTTACTCGAAATCGTGGTGGCCTAAAGGTTGAGATCGTTAAGTTCGTATCTTGCGATGCAACGGTGTTCGATTCCCGCAGGCAGGTACACATCTTTCTAATGATATACGTACTTAACAAATGTTCATGAGTAACTTTCGCGGTGAAGTTATTGTGTAATAAAAATCAAACCTGCAAAATTCTAATATGCGTAATTCCTGGTGATAGGGGCCTTGCCCACCACTCTGCCCATTTTTGCCGTGAAGCACTTATGTGTTTCAGTTTGAAGGGTGGGGCAGCTATTGTGCTATAAACTCATGCCTCAGGGTTGGTGGCGATATCTATATTGTTGTTTATATCTATGGGCTCCGGTTTGCACTGAACACCCGATGATCCGTGAGTTCATCGACCTACCTAAGCAATAAAAAAAAGTTTCTAGAAAGAATTAAAAAATTCTTCAGCTCAGAACTTATTTAACTAACTAACCCTTGCAATTGTAGGCTGGCTTTATCTGTATGCGGTAAACTGGCATCTGGTGAGGCTGTCTGAGGTGGAGACAGTGAAGTCATTGATGATAAAGAAGAGAGGACATCCTTAACTGGAGCCACTCCAAGGGAGGACAGCATCTCGTCAATGTCACGACGACTGTCCAGGCTAGATGTGGCCGATGCCCGTTGCTACAAAAATATTTATTTGTTTAGTCACATCTGTGGGATCAGCAAATTTAATCTAATTTAACCAGGATATAAGCATGTAAATTTTTATTCTGGCTAAATGGATAAATAAATCCACCTGGTCGTCAATTGGTTAGCATAGACCAGAGACATCACATCATGAACAATCTTATTCAGTTTGAAACAAGAGGTTGAAATAGGCACAATGGCGGTATCTATGTCATCCTCTCGATCTTAACTATCAATTATGATGAAATTTTCAATGACAATTCAATAAATTTGTACAAGAATCCGGTCTTATCTCATTTGCACTTTTCTTTTTTTTCCTACCTTGCTGAGAGCTTTGAGAGGCTATTTCAGCGTAACCTTAACTAGTAAGTGAGCTCACGGGGCTCAAACCTGACGACGTTGCTAACACTTACCTTAGCAAGAGCCGTGCTTCGCAGAATCTACCACCAGATCGGAAACGCGACCCACTGAGAAGATCCGGCGAGAAACTCAATGGACTGTGTCTGAGGGTTAATTTACTCGTCGAGCCTTTCGTTGCAAGCGATGGGACCATTTGAGCTCCTATGGCAAATAGAAGCCTCCTAGATTTAGTTTGTTGAATAATGTTATTACTGACCAGTGCTTCTTCAGCATCTTTCTGTTCTTTTTCTCTGCGGCGCCGATCTTTATCCTCTCTTATGGCGCGGAGCTTCGCCTTCTTTCGCTCCAACTCAGCCTTCCGATCCGACATGCTCAACGTCTTGGTAACTGCAAAACATAAAATTCTGATATCTTAATGGGGTTACAAAATATTTGAGTACTTTTGTCTGAAAATTTTTAAGTAAGTAAATAAAAATAGCAATGAAGAATCTTAATATTATTTTATAGAACTAAATGATCAATTCTGAATAAGTTTATGTAACTCAATGCTAATTTGCCATTATAACAATAAATACAATGGCTTGTTGGTTATTCATGGAGTAATCCAACTAAAAACTAAATATAAAGTGAGGCATTATTTGATGAATGACAATGTCACTTATTTTTTACTTAAGTTCTCAAAGAAATTTAAATAATTAGTAATTTTGACCAATAACACATTGTGAGATTACCACTGCCGTGCTAGATGTGAATGCCAAGAAAAGAGATTGTGGTTGTAGCAGACAAAAACAAATATAATGTTTTGACAACCACAAGGTGTGATTTTTCTCTTGTTTTTTTATTTTATTGCTTAGATGGGTGAATGAGCTCACAGCCCACCTGGTGTTTAGTGGTTACTGGAACCCATTGACATCTATAACGTAAACGCACCACCCACCTTGTGATATAAGCTTTAAAGTCTCAAGTATAGTTACAACAGCTGCCCCACCCTTCAAACCAAAACGCATTACTGCTTCACGGCAGAAATAGGCAGGGTGGTGGTACCTACCTGCGCAGACTCACAAGAGGTCCTACCACCAGTAAAATGTCCTAAATACATTTTCTATAAAAAAGATTGCATTTATCAATCTGCTCAGTGATCAAACTCATAATAGACACAGTCCCACTAGACTAAGCTGAAGCTATATACTAATATATTTAACAATACTAAAGTACCAGTAAAAGTAAAAGTAAAGTAAAACAATAAACAATAAAACAATAAACAGACAACGTTTCACAGGTTGACCAGGTGTTAATTATACAAAGTTTCCGAAAATTAATAGAACAACTTAGGTGAATACACACTGGGCCTGATATCATTACTGAGAGAATTACCATTGAAATGCAATTAAATTGTTGGAATGTTTCATTTGGTTTTTAAGGATACACAATGAAAATATTAGGAAAGTTAGGCAGGGAATTTAACATTGGTATTGGTAGATGATGAAATCTCAGTTTATAATCAAAGCTTGTGTATAAATAGTTTATTTCTAAATGGTGTAATTAGGATTTTATTAAGTTAAAATTACAAAATAATTAAGTCAAAAAAATTTTAAACCAACATTATTAAATTGTCAATGTAGTAGTTTAATACTTTATTATCTGTTTAAAACATACAATTTACATTTATATATTATATTGTTATTCCAATTTAAATTACTTTTTATGTAACTTTATTGATTGATGAATGATGATGTCATAATTTGTATATAAGACCGTATTATACGCTGAGGCCGAAATTTTGACTTACCTTTTAATAAACACAGCCAAAATATCTACATCAGAGTCATATTAATAATTATACAGAATAAAAATGCCGACAGAACGTGGCAAACAGATGATGAGTAACGGGATGTTCAATGAATCCTGTTTCCGAAACGAAGATCTTAGCGAAAGGTTCATAAATTCGGTGTTTTTTAGAAGCTGTTCCTTTACTTATCAGTAATTCCGGATAATTGTAGAATAAATTTCAATAAATCAATACAAGAACATTGTAGATCCGATTGACACAGTTGTTTTTTTCTCTTTTTTATTGTATCTGACATTTCGTTCAATGAAATGAACGTCAAACCTCCTTAATAGTGATCTATGCGTCAACCCGGTAGAATAAAATTTCAGAGACTTTTTGGCGGGAGCGCGAGAAGTGAAGTTGTGTGATTTGTTTATTTTGTCTATTTAATATTTCTTCAGGTTTAAATGTGTAATAACGGTGTTTTATTAACTGTTTAATATCTGTGAAAGTATACAACTGAAAAAATCTCAGTAAATTACCATCATTTTACTGAGATTATATTTCATCCCATATCATCTCATCTCATTTGATTGAATTTCATCCCAGTTGATTAATGTCTCAAATTAATCATCTTCGTATCATTTCATTTCACTCCATATTATAATTTTTCATAAAAATAGGAATATAAATTAGAATAAGACATGACCTAAAAACAAGACATAAAGGTCTTAGTTACCAGGTCATAAAATACCTTAAAAAAAAAAATTCACATAAATTTAAATAAAATCCATGGCAATTGGCGCATTGAGAGTATTTTAGTGACCTTGAGGAATTAAATCCCTCCGGTAAGACTACTTCAGAATGCACCACGAACCTTCCCCAAGAAAACATCAAGAGAACTAATTAATGTATCTATCTTGGATCAACTGCAGATCAAGACAAGGCTGTCTACATTCTGCCTTCGCAGCGCACTCGCGTACTTCAGTCATATTACTGGGAAAACGGCCGATAGCCTAAAAACACTACTCAGGACAGGGAAGATCGAGGGAAAGAGACCGCGCGGGCGCAGTCCGATAAGGTGGTTCAATCAAATCCGCACCACACTAGGGATACCATTCCACGATGCGGCCAATTATCGGAGGCGCTGAAGTTGGAGGGACATTGCAAGAAATAAAATCCTGTCAAAATATGTTGGTTACGACCCTCAGCAGTGAGAAAAGGACGCGAGGGGAGGCGCCTTGAGAAGCATTGCAATTATGCCATTGTTGCTAGGCAAATTTATGACACCTTTAGTTAACATTATGCAAGTACTTTATTAAATGAAATGAGTAAGCCAAGTTTATTTTATCTGTAACTACAATAACTAAAATATTTATTGACGGTTTACGTAGGTACCGACTTTCAGAGTAAAATATCATGTTTTATTATTATATACAAATAGACAACAGAAACTAGATAATTTCAAATTTTTTTATGTTCTCCACCCATCACTTATAAGTTACAAGTGACACAGTTTGTTATCTAGTTTACTAAGTTGTGTATATATATTTTTTTTACGTGCTGAGATTGTTTTATTTTGACTAACTTCTAGAGCATTAGAATAAATTTTAATTCTTTTTTGTGTAGTCTGCTTATTAGCACACTTTACTAAAATTTGGAGATTTAATTTATTTCAAAATCAATTGGTTTGCGTCAATAAATTTTGACCGTTACTTTAATTACAAATTTTAGTGGTAATCTTGATAAATGCTGGCAGCACTACAAGGGTGTTGCCCGGCGCCGGTTTATATGACAACTGCCCAAACTGACAACGTTCGTAATGATCAAACATTTCTTTTATGTTTAATTTTAATTTTCGAGTAATAAATTGCAGTATTGGTTTTCTACTACATTTAATATAATTATGAAATGATGACTGGATTTCAGTATTATTTATTTGTTTTGCTTTGTTATAGCATTACAAAATCCGGTGCAGGTTAGTGTGATAACCCGCTGATTTTTATTCAAAAACAGTTCAAGCGCAATGGGCTTATTTTATGCATCATCCGATCTTCGGTACTTAAATATTTAGAACAATTGCTAAAACTCGTACACTTTTCACTCCACAACAAATTGTTTTAATGAAACTTGGTTTTCAATAGCTTCTTCTCATGATCAAATATATTTATTATTTTTCAGATTTCGTGCGTTATTATTACGATTACGAATGCAATGAGCCTTTGGTAGCCAACTCTAAACTATCGGCTACTTCAAGCTTACGTGATAGAGGACCTGAGAATGCTAAATTATATGGTAAGAAACAAAAAAAATATCGATTTAATACTGGCTTTAACTTAAACATTGTTTTAAAATTTTTGTGCTGCTTAATGTTAGACCTTAAAATCAGCTCAACTTAAAAAAGGCAAAAAGTACACCTGCAATCACTGTTTGTATCACCTGATGAGTGTAATTATCAGTTGATGAGTAAAAATCGATTTTAAGTTCCCCTTAAATTGTTCTTTTACAAAATCCATCCCAAATACTAGTCATCATTTTGATTTCCTATTTGCAGGAGTGTCTTTTTCCAGTACTAGTTGGAAATGTTTTTTTTTTAATTAGTATGGTTTAAGCAGAAGGGATGAAAAGCTATTTTGTTTATTCTAAGCTGTTACTATTTTGTTATATTTTATAGTCAATGGTGCCTTAGATTTCAGAGTATAAGCTTTATAAAGTGTTATTTAAATGATTGTCAGTGAAATAAATGGAGTAGTATTGGAATCCTCTGTAATCATTTAGTGTACTTCAAATTAAAGAATATGTCTAATTTTTGATCACTCTTTAAAAATATCATGAAATAAAGTTTAGTAATTAAAAAGTTATTGTTAAGTAATTTGAAAAAAAAATGGTTTTCATCCCTTTATCAATTTTTGACTTACTTAATTTATTGTGAAATTGTTGTGTTCTTTTTACAATTTGAAAAGCTTTATGTTTTTGTGTTTGGAGCATTTTATAAAAGCTCACAAGGCTTCGTTTTCACATGTAGTCTTAATCATAATAAAATATGGTACAATTTTAATAAAAAAACAGATATATCACACATTTGACATAATATAATATGTTATATATACATGATACATAGAAGTTTTTAATGCGTCAGTTGAAATGGGTGGTCAATCAAATCTTTTACAAATAAATATGATATATATAAAGTCTTAATTTTTTTCTTGTTACATAAATGGGTGAATGATTTCACAACCCACCTGATGTTCAATTATTACTGGATCCCATAGACACCACAATGAGAGTACTATGCGCCTTGAGACATGAGATAATGCCTCAATTGTATAGTGTAATAGATGTCAAACTTTTCAAATCAGAATGCATTACTGTTTTGTGGCAAGTTGAATAATCCCATTCTTTGAATTATATAAGTAGCATCTTTGTGCTATTTATAGAACCATATTATAATGGTAGTAATACTAGTTTAATAATAAATATTGCTCTGCCATGCACTTTGTTATGGAACATATGTAATGGAAAATGTAAGGGAAAAACTTTAAATTGATTAGAGGCTACAAGAAATAGCTACCATATTTTATGACTACTTTGGTATATTGTTTGTTCTGCTTTACTTTATAAAGTTCATTAGATTACACATACAATCAATCATTTTAATGAATGTTTATTGCATGTTAAAAGTTTTTTTCCATGTGTTTTTTGATTATTTTGTAGTTATAACATATTAAAAGAACAATAAGATTAAATAAACAGAAAGGACCTGAAACCATATTTCGTTGGTCTGCAGGTCCTCAAAACTCTCTGTAATAGGACCCCAAATTATAAATATTGCAGAGTATTAACAAAAATGGCCAACAAAGGCAATGTGCGATGGGCATTTAATACACGTGAGTGGCAGCCCACGAAAGAAGAAATATTATTGGCTTCAAGTTATATACAAAATGAAGAAAAACAGAGGATATCCAGATTTGTCTTCCAGAACGATGCTAAATCGTCACTTATTGGAAGACTCATGTTAAGAAAGTATGTACAGACCTCAACATCGACTCCATATGATGAGATAAAATTTGGTAGAGATGACCGTGGGAAACCGTTTTTGCTTAATCCTATTGATTTGAAGATAAGTTTCAATGTTTCTCACCAAGGAGACTTTGTGGTTCTAGCTGGATGCAAAGATTGGAATGTGGGAATTGACGTCATGAAAATTGAGCCACCTGTGAACAAGAATATCCCAGAGTTCTTTCGGATCATGGCCAGGCAGTTCTCACCACGAGAATGGTCGACTATACGCAGTTTTCCAACTGAGTTAGAGCAAATTGCTTGTTTTTACCGTATATGGTGCTTAAAAGAAAGTTACGTAAAGAATGTGGGGTTTGGTATAACTGTTCCTTTGGATGAAATCAGTTTTCAACTGAAGACTTTACATTTAGAAATGGGCAAAATTGTTACTGATACTGTTCTCTATGAGAGGAATGTTTTGAAGGAGGATTGGATCTTTGAAGAGACATTGCTCGATGAGAAGCATGCTGTAGCTGTGTCATTGCAAAAGAAAGATAATTCAACAGATGCCCCAGTATGCTATGAGGTTTTGTCTTATCAAGAGCTGGTTGAGGAAGCCAAGTCTCTGTGTAGTACTGATGAAACATTTAGTGATGAGTTTGTGAAGAAACAATTGAAGAATTTTTAATAATAGCGTGTATTTAGTCTATTTATGGGACATTTAGTTTTTAAATATTAATAGCATTTTATGGGATCTGGTTATATTGTAATTTGTTGGGGTTTAAGCTTTTAAATGTGAGACTAGTAAATTATATATATTAAAAAGAAAAAAAATGTTGTAATTGAAACTAACACCAAAATGAAACTAACCTTACAAGGAAGGATAGAACGATTTAAAATAAACTTTTGTACACAAGGTACAAACGCTTGGACTGCTTCGGAGAGTGATTTCGATCAGCAACTGATTGTTGACTTTGGCAGTGTTAAGAACATAACCAGGATCGCAGTGCAAGGTCGGGCTCATTCCCAAGAGTTTGTCCAGGAATACCATATCAGCTATGGATCGAATGGCCTAGATTACGTACAGTATAAAGCTCCTGGTGGTGAAGTGAAGGTAAAAATATAAATTTTTCAGCAGAAAGGTGCTGGTATGCATGTTTTTGGTTTTGTAGATTCTGTAGATAATGCAGTAGATAGTCAAATAATGTTTCAATTGGTGTAAAACTGTCCCCAAACACTTCTTTCTAATGATAATAATATTTCAACATCTATCTTATAGCCCTTAAATGCAGAATAATATTACACAACTGTCAAATTAAATATGGTTGCAGCAGACTTGTTATTGATAAAAAAAAAATCAATGTCATAGTTGAAAAAAAAAGTAATCATAATAAATTCACTGATGTAAATTTTTTATTGCCTTCGGAAATTCATGCATTAAAGGGTTATTTTACTAAATAAAATGCAAATATCACACTGTAAATAATTACACGGTTTGGTTACTAAATTAACTAACTGTAACGGTGAAGGGACATCGGCTTGGACGCCCTTCGAGAACTCGTACTACCAGCATCTAACCCTGGACTTCCACAAGCGCGTGGAACTGCGCGGTATTGCCACAAAGGGGAGGTACGCGACAGACGAATATGTCACGGAGTACATGCTTCAGTACTCTGACGACGGGGAGAGTTGGAAACTTGTGGCCAGGAGGGATGGGTACACGCAGGTATTGTATAACTATAGGTGTTTGGCTTGGCGCTTAGAAGTTGCAGGAGCCTTTCAATTATATGTAACAGAAATTTATAGTTACAACCACAATTATGTACATAATATTTAATTTTGATTGTACATAAATTAATTTTCTTTATAGTAACCCAACACTATTAAATTGTATTTGAGTTAAACATTATTGTTTAATGCCTGTTTTTTTATATTTAATAGTAGTTCATTGCATGTAAAGTATGATTGTGGGAACTACATATGCAGAGCCACAGCATATACTTTAGGATTTTTACTGTACTTACTTTAGTGTAATAATGTTTAATGAATTAATAAGTATGAATGTAGTAGTACTACACTAGTACAATAAAATACTTCCTTGACATTCATTCGTTGACATAATATGTATTCATAGATTACAAGAATAAACTCCAGTCGGGCATCGGAGCTGACACTCACATATTTTCTTTTAAACAGCAATAAATCTATTTATTTGTTTTTTCTGTTATTTGACCTTTGCGCTTAAATAAATAAATAAATAAATATGGAACCTACGCGGTTCGAGAGGTGAAAGGCTTTTTTTTATTGGTTAGATGGGTGGACGAGCTCACAGCCCACCTGATGTTAAGTGGTTACTGGAGCCCATAGACATCCACAACTTAAATGCGCCACCCACCTTGAGATATAAGTTCTAAGGTCTCAGTATAATTACAACGGCTGCCCTTCCTTCAAACCGAAATGCATTACTGCTTCACGGCAGAAATAGGCAGGGCGGTGGTACCCGCGCGGACTCACAAGAGGTTCTACCACCAGTAGCTATTTGGTTTAAGCGACATTTCGCTTAATACGCCCCATTTAGCTTTGTAATTGCGTGTAATTTGATACTAGTATGAACAATTTGATGTTTTCAATTGAACATCAATTATGTTTACCACGTTCAAATAGCTTGTGCGAAACATAGCATCACTATTTTCCTCACCACGGCGGAAGCGGGGGAGAGGCGTGGACTTACAAAATAAAACGACGTGCATCAACGAAAAACACAATCATTGTCGGTCCCGTAAAATTGTACTAATTTTGTTCCGATTTAATAAATACAGTCTACTTTTATTCGAATAAGCCTTGCACCCAACATCTCATCGCAACGGCGCCAGCATAGCTGAAGAAGTTATCTGTCATAATTTTTTTACAAAACTTTGAACTGTAAATGGCACCTCTGTAAAGTTACAAAAATGTCGTTTAAACTACGGCCTTACACCCGTCTATCGCACCTTTAGAATTATAAAGACCCAAATCAAAAATGCGTTTTTTGGAAAACATCGATTAAAGGGCGAAAAAACGTTTAGGAAGGGGACGGAGTGAAAGAGACCGATGGATAGCTTTGTTTCTTTATAAGCTACTTCTGGTCATTTGATTACTAAGAGTCGCTGAAAAGGGTCGGTCTAGGTCCATTTTTGAATTAAAGACGAAATCCCAAAATTTCGTAATGGGTCTCTATAATTCTAAAGGTGCGATATGATCTGATTGGTATGATGGACATATATCAAGGTATCATACTTCACACAATCTTACATGTCTGTAGTCTGGCAAATCGATTTATGTAGAATAATAAAGCAGGCAGCAGCGTGATAGCTAAAAAATAAGACTATATTTTAATGTAGCAAATTATTGTTGAGTCAATCTACGGCACCTCTGGTATATGCATGCATTTAAATTATTTTGTTAGCAATTATCATGCTTTTATCTATCTCTACTCTGTGCGGAATATTTGGTTTTCTAGAATTTTCTTCAACACATTCACATTTCTGATACACACAGTTATATTGCTTGTTGACAGTGGCAGAGGGGCTAATATTTTGAGTAAATTATGTTTAGGTTTGGACAGGGATGATGAACAACATTAAGTACATAATTGAATAGAAAGTCTGGTGTTTGTTGTAAAATTGACACACAGGTCTAAACCACTATAAATGTTTTTCATTATCTTTAAACGACTTACTTGAGCGGTCGATGACCCGAGTCCTTTTAGACATCACAATAGGTATGGCACTGTCGTTATTGAGATTGTGGTAGGTACTGCCTTGCTGATTCTGGCCACTCCATGTTATATATTCAAAATTGAAACTTCGTATTTGTGCTTCAGTTTGATGATGGCATTTTTATTGTGATGTGTATAAACGCCGGCAACCGCTTAACCCCAAAGGGAACGTGTGGTGGTTTTCATTCATCATGGTGGTATTCATCGAAGCAATAAAAAAACAATAAACCAAAAACATTCGATCGAAATCTCAACTTTGAACTGCAATGGGACATACGATTTTTAAATTGGAATATATGATGCTAACACTACATAATTCGTGTTTAGGTTTGTCTATGCTAAGGGTGCATAACATTTCATACCACCAGTTAATCTGTGTCCCCAAGGATACGTTTCGGACTTAGAGTAAACGTCCGAAACCCTGGCCGCGCCCGTGCCTCTGAAGCAAAGCTAACTTTGCTTTGAAAATGAAAGCGAGCACCATGGACATGGTCTTACATACGTGCGTTGCTCTACCGCGGACGGAATCGGTCACCGTTCTCGTCGAACCCGTCGCTTGCGACGAAGGGCTCGACGAGCGAATTAATCGACACAGCCCACTGAGTTTCTCGCCGGATCTTCTCAGTGGGTCGCGTTTCCGATCCGGTGGTAGATTCAGCGAAGCACTGCTTTTGCTAGGACCAGTATAAGCAACACTCCAGTTTGAGCCCTGTGAGCTCACCTACACGTTAGGGCGAAGCTGAAATAGCCTCTCGAGGCTATCAGCATAGGAAAGGAAAAAAAGCGGATAGAATACATACCTATCACAGCAGCTGAAGGTGGGGCAAGTGGGACGAGAGGGAGTATCGCCCACTTAAACTGCTGCCGTACTAACAACGTGCTAAGCGGGTCGATTTCGATATGTCATAGGCGCTGTAGTAGAAAGGCAGACGCAGATGCAGGCTGCTCTGTGTAGACTAGGCGTGCGCACCTTACGGAGCAGTGGAACCGCGGCTTTATACCACGATCATTTCGAATTATGGGTATTCAATAAAGGGTTTCTGTTCAACAGATGTTTCATGGGAACCAAGACGGTGACACGGTGCGAAAAAACGAATTCGAAGTGCCTATAATAGCTCAATATTTGCGCATTAACCCGATGAGATGGCGGGACAAAATATCTATGAGAGTGGAAGTTTATGGCTGCGATTACGGTGAGTTTCCCGTTTTGTGAGAGTCCAGGTTTGTTTTATAACGGTACCTAAGATGTGATACTCAGACTTCGGCGTTCTCCTTTACATGACAATTAAGGAAGATACTACGCAATCATCATCATATGCAAGGTTTTTCAGAGAACATTTCTGTCATATTCTCCTACCCGGCTTTATTAAGAAACTGTTCTTAACCCCTGTTGCCTTTCCCTGCTCTAACTAGGAAACCGTTCTTAACGCCCTGCATTTGTAACCCTTTTCGTGCTGAGCTTATTTTCACATATTTTGTAGAAACTATTAAAGAGTTTTTGAGAAAAAGTATCTTTTAAAAAACTTATAGTTAAAAAAAATACAAAAGTCAATGCTAAATTCACAAAACAATAATTTCAAATGGTTGTAAATATTATTCAATTATTAAAAACGTTATACGTGCGTACACTTAGACACGTCCGTACAGGTCTATATTTAATACCTATAATTAAACCTTTTTTTTTATTGCTTCGATGGGTGGACGAGCTCACAGTCCACCTGGTGTTAAGTGGTTACTGTAGCCCATAGACATCTACAACGTAAATGCGTCACCCACCTTGAGATATAACTTCTAAGGTCTCAAGTATAGTTACAACGGTTGACCCGCCCTTCAAACCGAAATGCATTATTGCTTCACGGCAGAAACAGGCAGGGCGATGGTACCTTATCGTGCGGACTCACAAGACGTCCATCACCATTTTAAATATATCATCACCAGTGTACCACCAACGTACCTATAATCAAATTTCGCAATAGTTGATATTCTGACGCTCCGCACTTTATAAACTCTCATAGAGAGTCGATTTATTGACGGTTCGCGCTCAAAGAGCTAAGCTAGCAGACCAGCCCCCGGCTCGACAGTGGCCTTGAGCCGAGTTTAATGTATTTATTATTGTTCCATTTTTAAAACACCAGTCGCTGACACTCTGTACTTCAACGGGTCGTCGCTAATTAAAATGGACCTGCTCCGGGACCCGATATCGGCGTCCCGGGAAGTGATCCGGTTCCGGCTGAAGACGAGCACGGCGTCGGGCGCGCTGCTGTACTCGCGCGGCACGCAGGGCGACTACCTGGCGCTGCAGCTCAGGGACAACCGGCTCGTGCTCAACATTGATTTGGGTAACTTGTGCTCTACGTCTAAAGGCTTCGTCAAACAGAACGCGTAATTAGCGCGCGTCAGAGCCCTAAACTGACGACGCGCTATGACGCCGAGATGTGTTGTACTACTATGGTAACAAACCGTCAAACAGAGCCCCAGCGCTATAAGTATGCAACGCTCTGTCGCGGCGTTAGGACGCTTTGATGTCAGGCATTGTAATTTTTTACAAATTTTATTTTAGCGCCCGAGTGAACGTGCATTAAAATACTGGATAATGCCCGAAAAATTGATAGAAATAGTTAGAAAATACCCATGCTTATACAATGCCACATCTGAATCACTAGACATCTTAATACTTTTAAATTTTCACACTGCTATCGAAAGGCACTATGATTTGGCGGATGTTACGTTGCGTCAAGGAGCGTTGGACTCATCTAGTCAATTTGTGTGACATGAAAAGAGCGCGACATTAAAACGCAGCGCTAAGTACGCGTTCTGTTTGACGAAGCCTTAAAGTTTTTTTTTTGGAACGAAGTTTTGGAATGAAGTTCCTTATGTTACGATCTGGAGGGGTACCCTAACCGGGAAAAAACGTCCGTAACGTAAGATTTTTATTAGTAATGCACACAGTATACGACTTAACTTTGTAATAACGTACAAAAAATAACATATTTTTTTATCATTCATTGACCACGATCCCAGAGCGTTCGTTTGCGCAATACACTAACTCTTATGCAAACAACCGCGAATGAAGTGTACCACAATAAGTTCGCACGTTACCGAATGACCGTGGGTTGTTGCGAAACCTCCAGTTTTAGTTTCTTTATACCTCGAATAGAACTTAAAATTAATATTTTTATAATAAGGAACTTCGTTCCTATCCGGTGTCCCACGACACCACACATCTTTTTTTTATTGCTTAGATGGGTGGGCGAGCTCACAGCCCACCTGGTGTTAAGTGGTTACAGGAGCCCATAGACATCTACAATGTAAATGTGCCACCCACCTCGAGATATAAGTTCTAAGCTCTAGTACAGTTACAACGGCTGTCCCGCCCTTCAAACCGAAACGCATTACTGCTTCATGGCAGAAATAGGTGGGGTGGTGATACCTACTCGTGCGAACTTAAAAGAGGTCCTACCACCGGCAAAAGATAAAAAAGATATAAGGACGCCGACGGTTCACCTGCTTTCAAATAGTAATCGATCCTACAAGTATCTGAATACTGTCCCACCCTTCACAGTGGAGCGAATGATCACTTCGTGACAGAAACAGGCAAGATGGTAATTGTTTTCTCTGCCAATTTTCTTACTGGGGTCGGGTAAATTAAGTTGGAAAGTTTTAACTATGAATGTGGAAGGTTGACCTGAGAAGAAACGGATGGATTGCGTGAAAGACGATGTGTGTGTAAGATAAGTGAACGAAGAAATTGTATGATAGAAGAGTATGGAAGGAGAAAACATGTTGCGCCGACCCCAGGTGACTGGGTGAAGGGCAGGAGAATGATAGGATTCGATAATTAATTGAATTTCGTGTGCCCCTTCATAATGGTATTGATGACGAGCGGCATCATGCCAGTGGTCGCAAGTTCAAGACGGGGTGTGTGGACTAATGATCACAGACTTGGCTTGTATGTAATGGCTTCAAAATACTGATCCATATCAAACCAGTCTTTTCTACTAGAGTTAATTATTGAGAAGAAATAGAGGTTTAATAATTGAAGACATGAGTGGATGAAGGGGATATGATACAATTTGTTAATTTTGAGAAAACGGGTTACAAACTTGTGTTACTTGTACTTTTTCTTCGTACATAACACCTTCATCACATGCAATTTCTAAAAATAACCTTTAAACTCGGAGTTTTAAAGTCTAATATGGTTTATAGGCACAACACCTTCATTCAATGTAAAAACTCAAAAATCTTAAAAATGGTACTCTTAACCCCCTTCATCCGCTCATGTCTTCAATTGTATATATTTATTTTTCTCCAGGGTCCGGCATGTCTACGTCACTGTCTGTGGGCAGTCTTCTGGACGACAACATTTGGCACGACGTAGTCATATCTAGGAACAGAAGGGACATCATCTTCTCTGTGGACCGGGTTATAGTGCAGGAGAGGATCAAGGGAGAATTCTCCAGACTCAACTTGAACAGAGCTGTGAGTACTGTAGGAATATGAACTAGTGTAGTTTGTGACAAAGGAAACAGCCCTTTCTCAGTTGTTAGTATAACAAAAACTAACGGTTGAGATTAAGTTTTTTTTTTTACTATGGCAACCATCATCCTGTTTTGATCAAAATATAATTTATTTTTGTTATTAAGTTTTATTCGTCTAAAATGCTTGCAGTTTATATTTACCATAACTTTTTGGAAGAACTCTTTAAGGCTTAGAAACTTTTCCATTATCCAGAAACAATTGTGTATGTGTGTGTTTCATGTATATTATTATTGAGTACATTATAATTGAGAGCATTCAATATTAGGTAATACCACATAATATTGTCTGCTAGTCTAACAAATGATGTCTAATCTGTTAGAACATTGTAAACGAAGAAATGACTACAGTGTCAGTTTTAAAATATTACAAATTAATTAATTTTGTATTGCCCTGCTACAGCTGTACATAGGGGGCGTGCCGAATTTACAAGAGGGTCTAGTCGTGAACCAGAATTTCACAGGCTGCATAGAGAACATGTACCTCAACGCGACCAACGTTATACAGGATTTGAAAAAGGGCTATGAGAGTGGCGAACCATTTAAGTTCCAGAAACTGAACACCCTGTACGCGTGTCCGGTGAGTAGCAGCGACCGCAGTGCTCTGTCACTAAAAAAAAATTTTTTTTTAAGTTATTTTATGACCTGGTAACTAAGACCTTTAAGTCATGTCTTATTTTAATTTATATTCTTATTTTAATGAAAAATGATGAAATGAAATGAAGATGATTAATTTGAGATATTAATCAACTGGGATGAAATCAAATGAAATGAGAGGAGATAATATGGGATGAAATATAATCTCAGTAAAATGGTGGTCATTTCAGTAGACTTTTTGGAGGATCCCGAGAAGTTACGTCCAGCGGTCTTATTTCATTTTCCCATATTTGTGCACTTTCACAGATACTAAACAGTTAATAAACCACCGTTATTACACATTTAAACCTGAAGAAACACTAAATAAACATAATAAAACAAGTCACGCAACTTCCGTCATCGCGTTCCCGCCAAAAAGTCCCAAAAAATTTTTTTTATTATAAAGCACAGATAATTTAATCTTCTAGTTTTCTCTATGCCCGTTTTCGTTACTCCGCTGTGTCTGTGTAGGAGCCCCCTGTGGTGCCGGTGACGTTCCTGAAGGAAGGCTCGTACGCCAAGCTGCGCGGGTACTCCGGCGGCAGCGCGCTCAACGTGTCGCTGGAGTTCAGGACCTACGAGCTGCAGGGGCTGCTCGTGTACCACCGGTTCAACACCGAGGGATATGTTAAGGTACCTACCTGCTTCTAGGACAGAAATAATTCTATTTAGAATTGTGCAAGTTAATTTTACCAGGTGCGTGTCGGTGACGCGATCAGAAAGAAAAAAATTAAAGGTAACCCTATGGTAAGAATGGTCAAGCAGGATAATTGGTGGCAGGCAGCGGGCAGCCGGTAGGCAGCGGGCAGCCGGTAGGCAGCGGCTTGGTTCTGCCCCTGGCATTGCTGAAGTCCATGAGCGATGGTAACCACTCACCATCAGGTGGGCCGTATGCTCGTCTGCCTATAAATGTCACGGTGATCTTGATATCTTTGAACCCAGACTCAGGGAATTTGTCAAATGTGGAGGAGGATCCTATTTAACAATGGCTAGTTATCAATATTTGTAATTTCAACTGTTTTCAATAACCAAAGCTATCTATGTACATTCAAATGGATTTGCTGAGTGCATATACTATTTAGATTGCAATCCAGATTAGATCTAGGTACTACTTGTACGATTTAGCTAATATGTACTGTAATGATTGTAATTTATTTTGTACATCAATATATAAAAAAAAAACACGAGTGTAGTTCTGTCTCGGTCTCTCGAAAGCGATGTCATTGTATGTATATATATTTATGTACATGTTACCATCGTACGAACCATGACAATGGTTCTAATGCGTTTTTTGTAAAACTGAGATGCGAACGCGGAGACAAGATGAAATACTATTTTATATTTACGTTACAGCTTGTAGCCGGGCTTAATAATATTTAGTTATTTTTCCACCAGGCATATCTTGAAGATGGTAAAGTGAAAGTAGAGTTGGAGACGGCCGGATCTCCTCGCGTGAAGCTCGACAACTACGTGGAGCTGTGGAACGACGGTCGCTGGCACTCGCTGATGCTGACCCTGGCCCCGGACTCGCTGGTGCTGTCCATGGACTCCAGAGCCGTACACACGTCAAAGAGACTGCGATTTCTTACCGGCAGCTATTATTTTATAGCTGGTGAGTGTCAGATTCAATGTGTTCCGGCTTGAGGCCGTCGCAGATACTTGCAGTCGAAGCGCTCGACGTGGGTAGCCATGGTTACGTCATGCTTGTATTGTTCGGATAGTTGTGTCCAGGAATTGAACAAAATGATAAAATTATATTTTTATACTTCTATTATATACTGCTTTTTACAATTTTATATTATTCGATTCACAATAAGTCTGCGGCTTATTGCTTATGTTGTTGGTGTTGCGCACGCGTCTCTGTCGCGTCTGTCTGCCTTCGCGTTTTATTCCGGGTCACCCCGCACTCCGCTTCCGCGTGCCCTCCTCGTTTGGGTATCGTCGCCGACAGTTGGGTTTGTAGTTATAAGTTGTATAGTACACAGAGACCAGCAGACTGGCAAACATTAACATATTATCATTTCTTCAGGAGGCAAAGCCCCACCGCGCGGCTTCATCGGTTGCATGCGCAAGATTTCCGTGGACGGGAACTATCGCCTGCCGACGGACTGGAAGAAGGAGGACTACTGCTGCCCCAACGAGCTCGTGTTCGACGCCTGCCAGATGATCGACAGGTGAGTAGCCGCGGCCGCCCCGCGCTGTGCTGACGGAGCCTCACCCTCACCCTCACCCCCGCGCGGCCCGCAGGTGCAGCCCCAACCCCTGCGAGCACGGCGGCCGCTGCGCGCAGACCGCCGACGAGTTCTCCTGCAACTGCCGCGACACGGGCTACGCCGGCGCCGTGTGCCACACGTGTGAGTACTGACGCTTCGACAATATTTAAAGTAAAGGTGTCTAACGGCCGACTGGTGTAGTGGTAAGTGACATGGTCACTACACAAGGGGGTCGCGGGCTCGAATCCCGCCAAGGGAAGATATTTGTATGATAAATATAAATGTCTTTCCTAGGGTTATGGATGTATATTAAATGTATGTGTATAATAAAAATCTTATATTTATATCCGTTATCTGGTACCTGTAACACAAGTTCTTTACGAACTTATCACGGGACCAGTTAACGTGGCGTGACTGTTAGTAAATATTTATTATATTTATTTATTAAAAGGTATTATCTTGAGAATAACCCATTTCGAGAAGGCGGCACGTCATTACGGATCCCCCTGATCCATTAATGGTGCTTTTAGGCACCACAAGCACTGGTCACTGTCCTCGTCGAACCCGTCGCTTGCGACGAAGGGCTCGACGAGCGAGTTAACTGATAGACACAACCCACTGAGTTTCTCGCCGGATCTTCTCAGTGGGTCGCGTTTCCGATCCGGTGGTAGATTCTGCGAAGCACGGCTCTTGCTAGGGTCAGTATTAGTAACACTCCGGTTTGAGCCCCGTGAGCTTACCTACACACGTTAGGGCGAAGCTGAAATAGCCTCTCAAGGCTATCAGCATAGGTAGGGAAAAAAAAGAGAATAAATTTTTAATGAGGACATGTAAGGACAACAGGTTTGGTTAACGAGGAGTAACAGTAGTTCTTTGATGTAAATGAGAATGTCCGCAGCGGTGCACCCGCTGTCGTGCCAGGCGTACCACAGCGTGTCGGCGGCCCGGCGCTCCGCCAGCGTGCACATCGACGTGGACGGCTCCGGCCCGCTGCCGCCCTTCCCCGTCACCTGCGAGTTCTACTGTGAGTACGCGCCCTCGCCCCCCAACCCGCCGCCCCCGCCCCCGCCCCCGCCCCCGCCCCCGCCCACAGTAACCGCACCGTCGCTTGCAGCGGACGGCCGCGTGATAACGTCGGTGAAGCACTCGGTGTCGCAGAGCACGGTGGTGGACGGCTACCAGGAGGCGGGCAGCTTCCGGCAGGACGTCATCTACGACGCCAACCGGGCGCAGCTCGAGGCCCTGCTCAACAGATCTGTGTCCTGCTCGCAGCGACTGGACTACTGGTGCAGGCACTCGAGGCTCATGAACTCGCCTAGTGAGTTCCCTTTTAATATAAATAGATCAATAATGGAGTAATATTGAATACAGAAACATGCATTGTGAGCAGTATCCGGTAAGACAAATGTGATTAATAAGATAATTAGTAGTCAATAATAACAAAGAAATATTCCTTAAAAACTAAAAATAAATACATGTGTTTGTACTCATATATTAGGCAAAGCTATAAAACAATTTGTGTCGTCATCAGCCCTTGATGTGTATCCAAATTTTCAAGTTAACAGCATGACTAAAGTCGGTGAACACACAGACTGTTAGAGATCAAGCTTAGAAAAACGCAGTCAAAATTGTATAATCTTTGTAGTCTTGTATATACTCTATGTCAGTCTATGGAGTATTTGTAAAAAAATGTCATTTAAAAAAGAACAAAATTCATTGTATCTTCATTTGTGCGATTCTCTATTTAAACTGATAAAGAAACGAAAGGAAGGAGTCTGTTCAGCGGGGGCTCGCTGGCATCGGATTGTATTGTGTTCACGAGTATTTTTACTGATTTTGTACTTTTTACTCTGTCTATTTGTGTCGCCAACCAGCGCGTAATGAACCTGTTATTACCAACCAACACGGGCATTCCCGATCCTGCGGACAGAATGGAAAGCAGTCGACGTCGCCCCAAACACGTCATTTCGGATCCTCCCGATCCACTAACGGTGCTTTTAAGGTACCTCAAGCACTGGTCACCGTTCTCGTCGAACCCGTAGCTTGCGACGGAGGGCTCGACGAACCCGTCGCTTGCGACGAAGGGCTCGACGAACCCGTCGCTTGCGACGAAGGGCTCGACGAACCCGTCGCTTGCGACGAAGGGCTCGACGAGTAAATTAACACTTAGACACAGCCCACTGAGTTTCTCACCGGATCTTCTCAGTGGGTCGCGTTTCCGATTCGGTGGTAGATTCAGCGAAGCACGGCTCTTGCTAGGGCTCGTGTTAGCAACGTCATCAGGTTTGAACCCCGTGAGTTCACCTACTAGTTAAGGCGAGGCTGATATAGCCTCTCAAGGTTATCAGATTAGATAGGAAAAAAAAACAATAAACCAACACAGGAAAATTTTGATTTATATACAAATATTTAAATACAAAGACACGAAATTGTCAAATTTCACTTAGAATAAGAAGCGAAGAAACAATCCTGTCAGCGATTAGCGGACAAGTGAAGGCGCAGGAGTAAGTGTGTGTGTGTGTGTGCAGGCGAGGAGTCCAACTTCCAGCCGTTCGCGTGGTGGGTGTCCCGCTCCGGCCAGCGCATGGACTACTGGGCCGGCGCCACGCCCGGCTCGCGCATGTGCGCCTGCGGCCTGCTGGGCTCCTGTCTCGACAACACCAAGTGGTGCAACTGCGACGCCGAGTACGCGCAGCTGCGCCCCGAGGGTGAGCCCCCCCCGCCGCGCCACCCCCCACCCCGCACGAGCCGCTACTGACCCCCCGCCCCCGCCCCCGCAGAGTTCCAGTCGGACGGCGGCGACATCACGGAGAAGGAGTTCCTGCCGGTGAAGCAGCTGCGCTTCGGCGACACCGGCAGCCACCTCGACGAGAAGGAGGGCCGCTACACGCTCGGGCCGCTGCTGTGCGAGGGGGACGGTGAGCGCCAACACTCCGCCCCTGTCTTGCGCTACATACATATATGCATCTTTTATTTTATTTTATTTTTATTGCTTATGTGGGTAGATGGCTCACGGCCCACCTGGTGTTAAGTAGTTACCGGAGCCCATAGACATCTACAACATAAATGCCGCCACCCACCTTGAGATAAGAGTTCTAAGGTCTCAGTATAGTTATAACGGCACCCTTCGAACTGAAACGCATTATTGCTTCACGGCAAAAATAAGCGTGGCTGTGGTGCCTACCCGTGTGAACTCACAAGAGGTCCTACCACCAGAAATTACGCAAATTATAATTTTGCGGGTTTGGTTTTTATCACACGATGTTATATTCCTTCACCATGGAAGTCAATCGTGAACATTTGTTATGTACGTATTTCATTATCGTCGATAATAGACAAGGCATGGTCGAGTCGCTGCTCGCTGTGGCTGTCGAGCCCCAGTTAAATATTGTCGGAGTGTGGTGTAGACGCCGCAGTGAGGTCCGGTGGCCCCGGCGCGCGACTCCAAGCACGTATTTGAATATCGTGTCAAAGAACAAAGACAATGAATACGCGAATTTTACACACAAAACTATTTTTACCCTCAATATATTATTTCCAGCGTTTAAATTACTTCACAGCTGTAGTCAGTCATCCGTGACAAATTTTTTTCCGGGCCGGGGGCCGAACCTCCTCCGAGGCCTTAGGGGCGCGCGGGGTATGTGGGACTGGGCCACGACTGGAGAACGTGGGCTCAAAAGTGTTTTTAGGGCCATACAAGTCATCTGTGACCATAAGCAGTATTTTTTTTGTAAAGATTGATTTAATTAGTTCACGTTGTGGTTTTGGCGCCTGGACTCTGGAGAACCAAGACTTCCTCGGTAGAAGCTGAGTTCTTGGTCATTACAGATTTGTTCAACAACGCGATCACGTTCCGCGTGGCCGACGCCATCATCCTGCTGCCGACGTTCGACCTGGGGCACAGTGGCGACATCTACTTCGAGTTCAAGACGACCAAGGAGAATGCTGTTCTGCTGCATTCCAAGGTAAAATGCACTTTTGTTGAGTTTTTGAAGTGAAACTTCTAATACGACTTACAACAAGGTTGCGTTAAACGTTTAGCGCTACCATGGAATAGAAAGAGACAGAGCGAGAGTGAATGCGCGGCACTCGTGCGCATGCGCGTAGTATACTTGTTGCAGGTCAGCGCGAGCGTTAGCAACGAGTAGCTCCAATATTTTAATGAAGTATTTAAAAAATATATATATACAAGCCGTACTCGCCCGTTTCGCTGGGCATTTAAAATTAACATTATTATTTATTGTCATTATTAGGGAGTCCAACACTCATATAAATATTAGCCTATCCATTAAATAAATGTATTTTCTACATGTATACCAAGTTTCAAGTCGATCGGATGCACGGTTCAGTAGTTATAACGGAACCAACCGTAAAAACCACTGTAGATTTATATATTAGTATAGATATTTATTTTTCTATCTATAATTTAAAATATATATAATATAAATGTTGAGGATGTCGCATCTTTTATAAACAGCATGAATTAACATTCTTTTATAAACAGAAAAATGAAGCAAACCACACAATATCGAAAAAGAAGTTTCACTTCATTCACGTGCACCAAGCTGAACGCGCACCATTTTTTTTTAAAGATCCGTTTTCTTTTTATTTCCTATCTTTCTGAATGTAAATGGGAGTGAGAGTGCGATTCGATTGTTAATAACAACGCTTCCCTTCCCCAGGGCCCGCAAGACTACATAAAGCTGTCAATAATCGGAGGGGATCAACTGCAGCTGCAGCTCCAAGTGGGTGACACGCCTCTAGGGGTGTCGGTGGAGACCAGCAACCGCCTGGCTGACAACCAGTGGCACTCCGTGTCCATCGAAAGGAATAGGTATGATCATAAACGAACTTTCAATCACAACGTATAATCTGTGCTCTTGTCACTTGTATAAAATAAACTTAAAACAAACAAAACGAATCCGTCCAACGGGGAACACATCAAACGAAAAACAAAATTGTTATTTTCATTTAATTCCGAGCATTTTCACGTTTATCTACCTTTTAAACGTTCTCTGGACTTCCACAAATAATTCAAGACCAAAATTAGTCAAATCGGTCCAGCCGTCGTTCTCGAGTTTTAGCGAGACTAACGAACAGTAATTCATTTATATAGATTACATATTACATTTTAATGATTACATATTAATGATTTGAAATAGTTATAAAGGTGTATGTTCTGCTGGCACAGGAAGGAGGCCAGGCTGGTGGTCGATGGAGCCTTGAAGAACGAGATCCGCACTGTGGGCGGCACGGCGCGCGCCCTGCAGCTGTCCACGGGCCTCGCGCTGGGCGCCGCGCTGGACCGCAGCGACGGGCTGGTGGGCTGCCTGCGCGCCCTGCTGCTCAACGGCAGGCCCGTGCACCTGGCGCCGCTCGCCCGCACCGGTACCCGCACACCCGCCCCCCCCCACGCCCCCCCACGCGCCGTGCGAGCGAGCGCCGCCAAGTGCTAACGCAATCCCGACCTTATGTGCAGGGCTGTACGGCATATCCGAGGGCTGCGTCGGCAAGTGCTCGTCGTCGCCGTGCCTCAACAACGGCACGTGCATCGAGGGCTTCGACTCGTACACGTGCGACTGTCGCTGGACGGCTTTCAAGGGCCCCATCTGTGCGGACGGTCAGCTATTACTTACTTACCATCAAAATGACATTGAATTTTATTGTAAGATATTAGTGAAATGAGAAATTTCATATAAAATTTATTATTGGCTTGTTGTATTTTCGAATGTCGTCGTTAGTTCGATAATTCATGTAATATTTCCTATATCATTTAGAAATCGGCGTAAATCTCCGACCGAACTCGTTGATCAAGTACGACTTCCTGGGCTCGTGGCGCTCCACCATCGCTGAGAAGATCAGGGTCGGCTTCACCACCACCAACCCGAAGGGGTTCCTGCTCGGCTTCTACTCGAACATTTCAGGAGAGTACTTGACTCTGATGGTCTCCAATTCCGGTGAGTGTTCGTTGGCGAGGTCCCCCCCCCCCGACCCCCCGCCCCCGCCGGCGCGTGACGCGGTGCCGTACTGTGCAGGTCACCTGCGCGTCGTGTTCGACTTCGGCTTCGAGCGGCAGGAGATCGTGTTCCAGGGGAAGCACTTCGCGCTGGGCCAGTACCACGACGTGCGGCTGGCGCGGCGGGACAGCGGCGCCACGCTCGCGCTGCAGGTGGACAGCTACGAGACGCAGGAGTACCGCTTCAACATCAAGGAGTCTGCGGACGCGCAGTTCAACAACATCCAGTACATGTACATCGGCCGCAACGAGTCCATGGGCGAGGGCTTCGTGGGCTGCGTGAGCCGCGTGGAGTTCGACGACATCTACCCGCTCAAGCTGCTCTTCCAGCAGGACCCGCCGCCCAACGTCAGGAGCCTCGGAGGTCGGTGCCGCCCACACATTGCGCCTGCCCTGGAGGCGTTATTTATTCTTTTTTTTTTTATTGCCCTATAGGCAGACGAGCATACCCACCTGATAGTAAGTGGTTACCGTCGCTCATGGACTTCAGTCGTTGCCTACCGCTTAATACTCTTCACAAGCCTTGTTTGAGGAAGGTTATGTCATAATGCGCAGGAAACACCGTAGAGGGGAGCTCATTCCAAAGCCGGATGGTACGTGGCAAAAAAGACCTCTAGAAATGCACTGTAGATGAAAGCAGTGTTTCTAAATAGTGTGGATGAACTCTGCTCTGGTGGTGGGAGGTGCGATGGTTATATTTGACATTTGGAGCCTTTGTCAACTTATAAAGTTCTCAGTCTATCTCACAGTCTATGACGAAAAGTAATTCCCGCGCTTGCATCAGGAGGAGTTTTGCATGAGGACTTCTGCGGCGTGGAGCCCGTGACGCACCCGCCCGAGCCCGTGGAGACCCGGCCGCCGCCCGCACTCGACCTGCAGCACGAGATCAACTTCCGGAAGACGGACGAAGCCATACTCGGAAGTGCGTCTTCTGCATACATGTGCCTTCAGCTTAGTGACAAGCAGCTCTGTGCGCCACACTACGCACGCGCGCTGGTCGCACTGTGGCTTGTGTGGGGTGATTACTAGATCCCATAGATGTCGCTAAGAGATGGACGTCTCAAATGTATTGTCTCAAACTGTTAATTTCAGTAATATTCTCGAGCCGGAACGCATGGCTGCCTTGCGCTGGGAGGTCCAGCTCCCACCGTCTTTAAAGAGTTCGATTCGGTCAGTGAGGATACTCTGTCATGATAGGAGACAATACTGGTAATCCGAGAGCAATATGAAAAGAGAAATGTTCTTTATTTTATTGCTTAAATAGGACGAGGTCTTAGCCCATCTGGTGTTAAGTGGTTACTGCAGCTCATAGACATCTACAACGTAAATGCGCAACCCACCTTGAGATATAATTCTATAGTTCTATAGTTACAACGACTGCCCCATTCTTCAAACCGAAATGCGTCACTGCTTCACGGCAGAAATAGTCAGGATGGTAGTACCAACCCCTGTGGACTTACAAGAGGTCCTACCACCAGTAATTACGCAAATTATAATTTTGCGGGTTTCATTTTTATTACACGATGTTATTCCTTCACCGTGGAAGTCAATCGAGAACATTTGTTGAGTACGTAATTTATTAGAAAAATTGCTACCCGCCAGCGGGATTCGAACACCGGTGCATCGCTTCAACACGAATGCACCGGACGTCTTGTCCTTTAGGCCACGACGACTTCAAAAATTTCTCGAGCTATAATTGGGCGTTGTTGTGGACAGCGGTGCTGGGGTTCATCTTCCTGCTGCTGGTGGTGGTGGCGGTGGTGCTGGTGCGCGCGCTGTCGCGGCACAAGGGCGAGTACCTGACGCAGGAGGAGCGCGGCGCGGACGGCGCGGCCGACCCCGACGCCGCCGCGCTGGCCGCCGCCACGGGACCGCGCGTCACCAAGCGCAGGGAGTTCTTCATCTAGCTCTACGCGCACAGATACAACAAACTACACCCACACAAATCACACCAAAAGCAATTTTCTATACATTACATTGAAGAGTGAAGGGCTGTTTGGTTTAAACGACAGTTTTGAAACTTTACAGGAGAGCCATTTAAAGATTAAGATTTGGAAAATAATAATAAAAAAAAGATGTGTGGTGTCGTGGGACACCGGATAGGAACGAAGTTCCTTATTATAAAAATGTTAATTTCAAGTTCTATTCGAGGTATAAAGAAAATAAAACTGGAGGTTTCGCAACAACCCACGGTCATTCGGTAACGTGCGAACTTATCGTGGTACACTTCATACACGGTTGTTTGCATAAGAGTTAGTGTATTGCGCAAACGAACGCTCTGAGATTGTGGTCAATGAATGATAAAAAACTATGTTATTTTTTGTACGTTATTACAAAGTTAAAGTCGTACACTGTGTGCATTACTAATAAAAATCTTACGTTACGGACGTTTTTTCCCGGTTAGGATACCCCTCCGCATCGTCTCATGAGGAACTTCGTTCCAAAAACTACTTCAGATATTTGAATGGAGTAAACTTAATTGAAGTTCAATTGTTGATGCTAATACCAAATAAAATGCACCTGTAATTACAAAGATAAATGTCGTGTATTAAGTGGAATGTCGCCTAAACCAAATAGCCTTTTACAAATCGATATATGTAACCTCTAAATTGCAGACTTCTCTGGAAGTTTGGTTCGAGTTTCGTTATTGAACTTATATAGAATTTAGGTTATTAATTGATTACATAAAACAATTACTGAATCTACGTGACAATTGATAATTAAATCTTAATGCAATCGTATCGATATTACCACAAAATAACAAGATAAAAACAAAATATTTGTTTTAGTAAAATAGACTGAGTAGAAACGACTAAAAGGCGTAGGCGCTGAGGACGCACGGAAATGAATCTCTTTTCTCTAACGACAACACGAATAAATAAAAATGTTAACTAAAAATCTCCAATCACACATTAACATTTTAAATATAAGCGGACAGACAATAATCTTCAAACTTGGAGTTATCTCATAAGTGTGTCACCGTCAAACAAATTTTAATTATATACATATATCTAACCGCTGTACGGACAGAATTTCGCATAAACTATTCTTAAAATGACATTAAGCGCACATCAGTATGTTGATTACTAATGCCGGCCACTCACATGCGCATGTGAAGGGCCGTCAGACATTCCTTCAAAGAAATTGTCGGATTTTGCCATCTGTAGCAGCCGCGTCTTTCGGCGGCTCAGAGAGGGCAATGACCTCGCGTAGCACTTGCTCCTTCGTTTATCATCGTTTTAAAGTTGCCAACCTAAAAATTTAGCCAACCTAAAAATCTCTTGAATTTTTCAACTCCGTTTCTTAAGCAAGTTTCATAGGTCGAATAAGTACTTATACTTCGACGCTCTCGGGAACTCGCACAAAATGTATTTTTTTTACACAATTTAGTACACTTTATAAAAATCGTTTCATTGTACAACACTACTGTGAGTGCTTGGTCTCTTTAACTTTAATAATCGATTAGTTTTTCCACTCGACACTATCGAACTTGTCTTCTCCCGTCTCGTGCCATTTGGCTGCTAAATATCATCACCTTTGTGTAATGATTTTGTAAAAACATGGCATAAATAAGAACATCAACTATCATGATTTATAATTATAATAACAAATAGTGTCTATACTCGATGTACCGATTAGTTTTAGTTTATCTGATAAAATATATTTGAAAAAATATTTTATGAATACTCTAGAAATAATAGATTGATCTTTAAGTTGGACTGCAGATTTTAGTTGTAAGATTTTTATTTTTATTTTATTTTTCCGTCCAAACCTTGTGTTATTTGAGTTTAAAAAAAATTTGTGTGTTTATAAATTCGATTTTATGAATTTTCCATTGGGTTTTTGAAGAAGAAATTGTTTTAGCAAGTTTAAAACTTTAATTATATTTAAATCGAAGTGACAATTTTTTTTAACTTCACATACATCCCGACATTGCATTTTGTAATTGACATAACAATATTATTGATGGTAAGATTTATTTTAAACGAAATTAAATAATCGTCATAGTATATTTTTACACCATGCTAAATAAATAAAGAAACTAGGCCACGCTTTAAAAATAATTTTGGCAATCCATAGTGCTTTATAAGGGATATAAGAATTATCGATATCGATTAAATTAGAAAAGTGCACTTTCGCATTGTAATTCGTTGGGGGTCAAAGGGCAGGGCGATCGCTATCCCACTGAGCTCCGGTAACGAACACCGTATATAAATATACAACAAAAATAGAGTTCTTTTATAAAATCAATATAGATAAATAGTGGCGTCGTAAATATCGATAGTATCGTGTGTATTTGTACGTCGAATATAGTAGAGTGACGTGCCTTAATGGTTTATAAGGATGCGAGGCACACTAGTGTTATACATAATTAGGGTTGTTGTGCGTTTCAAAAAAACTTATTTTTAATATTATAAAACCTTGTGTCGGTAATGTAAAGGCCGTGTCGACTGCGATCTTATTTGTAAACGAATTATTGATGTCGACAAGGTATCGTTTGTTGGATAGCCTTAACCTCACAGCATCGTTTATCGTTCGGTGGACCTGCTATCCATTTGCAGCGATAGAAACGAGTAGTCGCAAGTAAGGTGCGGTCAATGTAACTGACAGTTAATGTAGACCTTTGTTACGCACAACTTATTGAATAGGTTTTGATTTTAATTCGAAATATCACAAATAAATTTTCCACAGATTCATTTTTGTTGTAGTTTTATTTATATTTTAATGTTAACACCGATTAAGGATGTGACGGTATGCAAACCCTTTTTTTTGTATTGCTTAGGTGGTTGGACGAGCTCACGGCTCACCTGGTGTTAAGTGGTTACCGGAGTCCATAGACAACTACAATTTAAATGCCGGAACCCACCCATTTTGTGACATGGGTTCTAAGGTCTCAGTTCAGTACAACGGCTGCTCCGCCCTGTGAATGCTTCACGGCTGAAATAGGTAGAGTGTTGGTACTTACTTACACGTGCGGACTCGCAAGACTTCCTACCACCAGTAAGCAAATTACAATTTTGCGGGTTTCATTTTTATTACACGATGCTATTCCTTTACCGTGGAAGTCAATCTTATCCTTTAGGCTACGACGCGGCGACGACTTCTTATAATTATACAACTGGTTTTTGTACTGTAAATTGTTGGCGATGTTATTGGGACATCGACCTTAAGCCGTCCAAGGTGGCGGTTTCGTGATGTCTACAAGTTACAGTAGTCAGTAAACAAGGGTCGTCATGAACTGATCCAGAAATCTAGTAAATAAAATTCTGTAGTTAAATAGGTACTGAACACACAACATCATGCTCTACTGTAGCTCGCTAACTGCGTGAGGTAGTCTTATCTTAGAGATAAGTTATATAGTTTCTAGGAAACTACATTTTTTTTATTGCTTATGTGTGTGGACGACATTACAGCCCACCTGATGTTAAGTGGTTACTGGAGCCCATAGACATCTACAACGTAAATGCGCCACTCACCTTGATATATAAGTTCTAAGGTCTCAGTGTAGTTACAACGGCTGCTCCACCCTTCAAACCGAAACGCATTACTGCTTCACGGCAGAAATAGGCGGGGCGGGACTCACAAGAGGTCCTACCACCAGTAATTACGAAAATAAAAGGTCCTACCACCAGTAATTACGAAAATAAAAGGTCCTACCACCAGTAATTGCGCGCCACCTGCCATACGTTGATGGTACTACAACAGAAACCTCGGGGAATGCCAATAAGAACTACCAACTCTCTTCTATTTAGACAAACAACAGAAAAACTCTTTATTCAACGCTTTAGAAAATATCATTTATTAATAGGTACAAAATATAAAATTATGTTTCGAAGGCAGTACGTGCAATCAACATACTGTTTCTTATCATACTCGGGCACAACCTTTAGATATAATGATTTGGCGTATATTATTGAATTCCGCGCGGGTCACAAGGCTAACTGCCAACTATTTGTGACGCCCATCGGATGACTTGCATATACAATGTAAAGAGAATGTTATTTGACTTAATGAAATCAGTTTTTGGTCGATTGGATTTAAGCACGAATAGTCGTGGTTTTATACCCACAGCAGACGAGCTCCCAGACCCGCTTGTATTCTCTAAAAACCTTATCAACGTCACGTGAATGCCGCCTTCACACATGGGGTCAAAGTCATGGAATAAGCATTGGCATAACTATCCTTTCAAGGAAATTATTTGTGGCAACAACGGGTAGGATCAAGGCTAATCTTTAGAGATCACACATCGCCCTACAAGTAGTTAATTTTCCAATCAGTTAATAATTATGACTTTCCTACTAATGACAAAAATAATTTGGTTTTAAGATTTGAAAACGAAGTTTCACAGCCTGTCTTGTGTAGGAATCGTCACGTAAGGAAAAAAGGCTATGCCCATACGACTGACTCTGCTTGTATCTTGTATAAGTGTGTGCGAGTGTCGAGATCCGAACAGACTGGCGTTGTCTGTGGTCGTTTAAATAAAACCTCAATATTTTGTATATGTACAAGTTATAATTTTATATTTCGACTCAGCGTCCTTGATTGGTAGACTGCGGAGTTCATTCTTTGCATTTTTGCTTGGATTTTTGGATATCAAATACAGTCAAGGATATCAAGTACAGGATACAGTCAAACCTGGGTAAGTGAGAACTGGATAAGTGAGAAAACTCTATAAGTGAGAGCAATAGCCAGGACCCATCATTTTAAGCTCCCAAAACCTCTATTAGCGAGAAACAGAAACCTCTGTAAGAGAGAGTCGTTTTTCCCTCATGGACCTCCGTAAGTGAGACTGCTACTTATCTCTATCTCTATAAGCGACAGTCGAGCTTTATTTATCTATATCTATACTAATATTATAAAGAGGAAAGATTTGTTTGTTTGTTTGTTTCGAATAGGCTCCGAAACTACTAGACCGATTTGAAAAATTATTTTTCCATTAGAAGCCGACATTGTCCCTGATGAACATAGGCTACTTTTTTAATTTTTTTTTTATTATATTTTTTTGGTTTCATATGTGTTTTAATGTTTCCGAAGCGAAGCGGGGGCGGGTCGCTAGTTTATATTATTTAGGAGGAACAAATGACAAAACAAATTACAAATTTAACATCTGCTATTTTATGACTCATTCTTAATTCATTAGCGAGAAACTCGGGTGAGTGAGAAACCTCTTTAAGTGAGAATGAGATCGTGCTCCCTTGAACTCTCGCTTATCCAGGTTAGACTGTATATAATCAAGATCAAGCTTCGCTACTAACTCTGGAACCTCGATCGAACGCGTTTTTTTTTTCTTGAAACAATAGGCACCATTCAAAGCACTCGAAAGCCTAAGGCAGATGTCGTAGTGAACGTGTTAAGAGGTTACGATATTAGGGCAAAACCTGACATCTGGCATTGAGAACCTAGCCCAGTCACCCACATCCGAGTAACCTAGTAAACCGGGCTAGAAGCGGTGCGAGGCTAAAAGGTATTGAAGTGTCGGGGCGTGCTCAATGGTTCGTGTATCGAGGTTTCAGGGGAAACGAGCTCTTTAAGGTGCAGTGCTTGATACGTAACGGATTTAGTGTTGTAGCGTAATTTCTTCATCTTCTTTATTTTTTGGCCCCGGCACATTTTGTGCATTAGACAGCGTCAACTAATAAGATTTTTATAATTCGCCGTTGTAACTATTTACAGTTTATGAATAATAATAAAAGAAGGAAACCCAAATTAATCAACTGAGATTAAATGAAATGAAATGAGATGAGATGATATGGGATGAAATATTATAATCTCAGTATAATGGTGGTTATTTAATGAGACTTTTTGGAGGATCCCGAGAAGCTACGTCCAGGGACATTGTTTCATTTTCCCACATTTGTGCACTTTCACAGATATTAAACAGTTAATAAACCACCGTTATTACACAATTAAAGCTGAAGAAACACTAAATAGACAATATAAAAAAAATCACACAGCTTCGCTCTTCGCGTTCCCACCAAAAAGTCTAGCGTAATTTAGTGTTAGATAAATTTAACAGATTCTGATGATGTGATGATAAAATTCCGTATTGTTTATTTTGATCATGCCGTAATAGTACAAAAGAGAATGGTCGCTAACAATTTTTTTCTGCGATCTCTTATTTTATTGTTAACGTTCACGTTGTGGGGTTTTGTTGCCTTCGAATGCTCGCAATGTTTTTATGGCCGCGGTTATAGTGACCGCCGCGTATGGATGTCAGCAGTAGCCGTGACACAGCCAAGCCTACCGTCTGCTTATTTGCCCTACTAATAACAAATCTCGAAAAACTATTGATCACCGACAAAGTGGAAGGAAAGAGGCCTAGGGGGCGTAGTCCCATACGCTGGCTCGAGCCAATTAAGACGACATTGGACTCCGGCATCAATGTCGCTATCCACTGCGCAGAGGACAGGAGGGAGTGGAAGAACATAGTCCAAACAAAATTGCTCCATAAAGGTCACGACCCTCAGCACTGAAGAACACGACGCGAGGAGGAAGAACTACAAATATTAATACTTCCAACCTAACCCCTATAAGCATGACACTAGAATGCAGCTTAAAACTTGGTCTTCACTTTGTTCATTTTGAAAACATTTTTGGAACGAAGTTCCTTATGGGACGATGCGGAGAGGTACCCTAACCAGGAAAAAACGTCCGTAACTTTAACTTTGTAATAACGTACAAAATATAACATTTTTTTTTCATTCATTGACCACGATCTCAGAGCGTTGGTTTGCGCAATACACTAACTCTTATGCAAACAACCGTGAATGAAGTGTACCACAATAAGTTCGCACGTTACCGAATGACCGTGGGTTGTTGCGAAGCATCCAGTTTTATTTTCTTTATACCTCGAATAGAACTTCAAATTAATATTTTTATAATAAGGAACTTCGTTCCTATCCGGTGTCCCACGACACCACATATATTTTTTTGAGTAATCGATAAGATAGTATCGATATTTCGTTACATCACTGGATCATCGTTGACCCAAGTGGTGACTGCTAGGGCCGTCAGCGATTTGTAAACGGGTTGAGGGGCACAGGTGCTTGGCGAGTGAAAGTTTCTCGAGTAGGCACTGTTAAACCACTAACATATTTCTAGAGGGGAATAAATTTCTCCGTAACATATGAGGACTTTGAAATACGCGTACTTTAATAGTGAGGTGATTTTTAATAGCAGCCGTCTTTCTTTAACGGCCATCTGGTGTAGTGGTAAGTGACATGGTCACTACACAAGGGGGTCGTGGGTTCGAATCCCGCCAAGGGAAGATATTTATATGATAAATATAAAATGTCTTTTCCAGGGTTATGGATGTAAATTAAATATGTGTATGTGTATAATAAAAATCTTACATTTATTTCCGTTATCTGGTACCTGTAACACAAGTTCTTTACGAACTTACCACGGGACCTGTTAACGTGGCGTGATTGTTAGTAAATATTTATTATTATTATTTAAATCATGGGGTGGGTGGTGGGAGAGATGTGCTCGGTACTAAACGCTTCACTTTACCCCCTTTGCCTTTCATGAGTTCTGTCTCATGCGAGGTTCGGACGTGGGTTGTTGAACGAGAGGAGATTTTAGTCGGTTCGACTCCGACATGCCCCGCCCACCATTCCTAGTGGAGAGAGGAAGTCCGGCGATTTTCTCCTGACAAAAAAAAAGCTATTTAAAGCAACCTAAGTTTACATAGCAAAAAATGCGTGTTTTTTTTTCATATCATTTTTCAATGGATGTTCTAGTGAAAACCAAATTGAAACATATTACTTCCGTATCCTATTTACCGATTTACAATCATAACAGTCCAACATAATACGAGCAGAGTAAATTTTCACGCACTCCCAAACAAATAGTACGTAACAAATGGCTCGGAAAATACGAAGACCTCTCCGAGGACCTTTTACAAGGGACAACAAACATGAGGGCTTTACACGCACTGGCGTTTTGAAAACGCACGTTGACGAACTTATAGAAAATCGGACTGTACGTGTGATTTGGTCTGTTATTGTTAAAATAAATTATTATACCTTATATAACTAATTTACGACTAGCCGTAAGTCTAACTGTAGAGGTCATTTTCGTTCTATTTGGTAGCCTAAAGGACTATTCCAGCTACGTTGTGACTTGTAGGTGAGCTCACGGAGCTCTACCCGAGGGAATGTACTAAATCTGGCCCTAGCCTGAGGTAGTACATTCCGCTACACTCCACTAAATCTACTACCCGTAGAGGACATATTGTACCGTTAATTGTCATATCAAGACATAATAATATGTTAATAATTAAAATATTTTTACTTATTAGCTAGTAGTCTACAAACTGTTGATTGAAATTCCTTATTTTGTTTTTATTGCCTTTGTATAGAGACGAGTGTACGGCCGCTTGATTGTAAGTGGTTAGCGTCACTCATGGACGTCAGCAGTACCAGGGGCACAGCCAAGTCGCTGCCTACCACTGTCCTGTCGTGCCTTCTTCTTCGTCTGAAATGATAACAGCTGTGAGATCGTGTGTACATCTAGATATAAAAAGACACTTATAAAAGAACCCGTCCGCTTCGCTGGGCATTTAAAATTAACATTATTATTTCTCACCCCCACAAAGATTCTCATCATTAACGCCCCCGCAACTGATGTAGGGAGTCCAACACTCATATAAATATTAGCCTATCCATTAAGTACATGTATTTTCTACATGGATACCAAGTTTCAAGTCAATCGGGTGCATGGTTCAGTACTTATAACGGAACATCCGTAAAAACCACTGTAGATTTGTATATTAGTATAGATAAGTCGGCGTTTATTTTGCGCTTACGATTAAGTAAAGTGTTACATATTAATGTCCAGTGCAATTGATTTGGCTATTTTTACGTGCACGTTTACAAGGATCGGCGAGCTTTGGCGCTTGTGCGTAACACGGCCGAGGGTTGGTGCGTTCGCGACGGTCGGCAGGTGCAAGTGTCACAAGGAGACACAATCAGGTGCTTTCACTACCGCACTCAAGGGACATATGCGAATACTGAGCTGTCGTAGTAGGTACTTTACGCAGGATAGTGGTAAACATTTATTTAAACTGCGAAATCATGTTGAAACGGTCTTAGAGAGAGAGAGAGAGAGAGAGAGAGAATACACTTTATTGCACACCAAAACACAATTTACATTCAAAAAACAGTCAAAAAGCAGATACATTTGTACATTAGGCGGTCTTATCTCTAAAAGCGATCTCTCCCGGACAACCGTTTAATTTACAGAAATTCTGGAAAATATAAAAATATAGCAGGTATGTTGCGGAAACTTACATCTTTGAATACAATCCTTTTACTACCGACAATAGCACGTAAAAGTTGCCTGCAGTTTTGGTTTGAATAACGAACTTCAAACCGTAACACCTTATCCTTTCGATACCAGTGTGCTTAGTGGGAGCTTTTTACTTGCGCGCTCCTAGAGTCAAACGAAGGGAAGACTCCATATTTATTTGAGTTAACTTTTATGCGATCGAAAAGTAAAAAAACTCGCATTAAGCACATAGCATGCGGCAGAAACATTCAAAATGGTCTAGCGGTTGGATAAGGAATAGGAAGCTCACAGCACACGCTAGTTCCCATTATAGGAATGAAAACTCGTAAAATATATTTTTTCTGTTGTTAAAAAATAAATGATGTGAGTATCAAGATTATAAGTTGGAGTGGTGTATTGCAAACAACAAGGTATCAGTAGAGGGGAGACAGTATCGGCACAATCTGCCGGCTCGACTCTGTAATCTAACGCGCCCTGTAATTTGATTTGATTACAGGCGAAATTGAGTTCACCTCTACTAAACTCATTAGGTACATTGTAGCAATATAATTTTGTTTGTCTAATCAAATGATATCGTTATAGAATGTTGAATGAGAATTATTTGTAGATTAATTTTTAATAAATAGCGCGTTGACAGAAACTCTAACTTGATCTAATTAAGTCTGTCTACGAAAATGTCTACAATAGATAGAAGTGCAAGATAAGAGAAAAAAGAGTCTGAGAGAAATTACATTATCGTCATTATGTTTTTAAAAATGTACTACCAGTTTTTGTCACGGTGCTCACTAGCCAAATGGACGCGTGGTTTATATATATATATTTTATTGCCTTTGTACGCAGGCGAGCATACGGCCCACCTGATGGTAAGTGGTCACCGTCGCTCATGGACGTCAGCAATGCCAGGGGCAGAGCCAAGCCGCTGCCTACCAAACAATGTCAAATCAATGCCAGCAGGTCAATATAAAAACATACTTAAAACCCTTAAAGTAGACCCTATAAAATACTTTAGATTGATGCACACCAAAAATTATAATTAGGATTTCTCCCGAAAAAATCAGATTTACTCTGAATTAGTAGCCTATATTTCGTCACCTCTTTAATATGAGAATATAAGCAAAAAGCACACGGCCCAGCCGATGTTGAGATATGAGCTTGAAGTTTCAATTGTATTGCGCAACGCCTTTGTCACCTGTCAAAGGGAAATAATTATGGCAATGATACTAATTAATGTGGACTGTAACATAATAAAATGTCTATCACACGATGCTAATTTTTTTTTGATTTCTTATATGCGTGGACGAGCTCACGGCTCACCTTAAGTTAAGTTAACCACTGAGAAAATCATGCGAGAAACTCAGTGGGCTGTGTTCTATGCGCCACGATCATTTCAGACACTGATACTACAGCATAAAATAATTATAAAGCAAAACAATAAAGAAGTTAACAATCACTTACAGTTTTTCATCGTCAAAGACTACACAAAGCGTCAAAAAACAGCATCGACTCGGAACCGGCGGCCCGTAACTTTCGCCGCAGCTAATTATCAACTTTGAAATCCTCTTACGACAGAAGCGCCAAAATGAGTTGGAAATTAAAACGAGAGTCACCTGTCTGATCCGATTACGCGAACCGATGGAAGAGTTCGACAGCGTTTAGGCTTCTCTCTTGTTGTATAATCTTCGGAATTATTTTGTACTGGCCGTACTCGCTTCGCTGAGCATTTAAAATTTGTAGGCAGCGGCTTGGCTAGTAGGCAGCGGCTTGGCTCTGCCCCTGGCATTGCTGAAGTCCATGGGCGACGGTAACCACTCACCATCAGGTGGGCCGTATGCTCGTCTGCCTACAAGGGCAATAAAAAAAATAAATTAAAATTAACATTATTATTTATTGTCATATCTATTAAGTACATGTATTTTCTACATGGATACCAAGTTTCAAGTCAATCGGATGCATGGTTCAGTAGTTATAATGGAACATCCATTAAAACCACTGTAGATTTATACCTAGTGAGGTCATAAATTCTGTCACATGTTTAATGTAAAATAATTGAAACAAGTTTATTCATTATGTAACCATTCATATACCAAAATGAACTTAACAAAACATAAATTCTTATGACACTAAAGTTTATTCAAAATGACCTCCGTGATTTTGAATACAGGCCTTCAATCTGCGCGGCCAGTTGTCTATCGCAGCACGAACGAGGTCCATGTCAATATCGGCGGCTGCCTTAATCAAGGATGTCTTGAGTGACTCCAAATTGGGATGAGGCTTTGAGCACGCCTTTTCCTCCAAGTGTTGCCATATCTTGTAATCTAACGGATTCAAATCTGGACTGGAGGAGGGCCAGTCTTCGTGCCAGATGAAGTCGATTTCACGCGCCGCCAGCCAGTCTTGTGTGCTCTTCGCTCTATGAGCTGGCGCCGAATCTTATTGGAATACCCAGTGCCTGTTATTGAACATGGTATGAGAAACAGGTTCCACAAGGTTCGTCAGGACTGTATTTTGATACACAACTGCATTCGTTTTTACACCTTTCTCACAAAAATGTACCTCTGTTAAGCCGAAATAAGAAACTCCCAACCATACCATGAGCGAGGATGGAAAATGACCTCGTTGGACACGCGGAATACGGTTGCTCGCTTCTTATCATTTTGTTTGTTGTAGCTCTCTTCTACGGTAAAAATTTTTTTTTCATCCGAAAAAAGAATTTCCCGATATTTTTTTCCCGCGTACCGCTTCAACAAAGCGCGGCATCTCTTCAGTCTCAGGTCCATTAGACGAGCATTCAAACGATGTCCTGTTTTTCTTCGATATGCCCGAAGCCCTAAGTCTTCATTTAACACCATTTTCACCGTGGTTCTGCTTAACCCCATCTGAAGGGCCAACAGTTTCTGGTTACGTTTGGGATTTCTTTGAATTCGCGCCTTCACAACTTTTATCACTGCTGGAGTCCTAACAGACCGAGGGCGACCACTTCTTGACCTGTCATCTACACTAGAGTCTTCATTGTATCGTTTGATGGTACGATAAACGAATCTTTTGGTTATATTCAAAATTTTCAGTATTTTAAAAATTTTAATTGGCGCGTAACCGCAACGATGCAACGCAATAACTGCAACACGGTCTTCTTTAAGCGTCCACTCCATATTTAAAAATGAGTAAAATTCTAAATGTTATACATTTTTATTTTCATGAACAATTCGAAATTCGAATTCAATAAACTTTTTTGTGGCCAGCATTCTAAAAGAAAAGTTTTTACTGTGTGACAATACTTATGACCTGACTAGTTATATTAGTATAGATATTGATTATTACTTGACTACAAAAACGTTTCAGTAGCCTCGATGTGCAGAAAATTATGATATGGAAGATGGTTTTTTTTTCTATTGTAATTTATTTGAGTACAAAAAAGCTTAAACTTTTCACTGTCTTAATTTTAAACTCACTTTGGTAAATGAGGCACCCGTTGATCGATCATAAAAATAGATTGTTGCCAGGCTGAGTTTTCATACTGTGTATTACTGAATACAGTTCACATTATTCACAAAAAACTAAAAACAAATGGTGTGTATCAAAAATTAAGTTCGATAAAAATATAGCCGGATTTGTTACCTCAGAAATTCAGAGAATGATCTCCAACTTTGCTCACACAAGTTTATGTAAAGTTATAAACACGTTTTCTCTTAGGGACGTGTGAGGTAATAACCAAGTTTGCAATAGGGTTGTGCGTTATATCGATATCGGAAGGTGGGCAGAGCTAAGACGGCGGGCGTTTGCCAGGGCACGGACGCCGGCCCGTATCGACACCTCGCAGTGCGGGGATAATATTATCGACGTTTTATAGTTATAGCATTTTTAGATTTGCATTGAAAAATTATGGAACGGCGTTGTGTGGAATTCTGACATAGTTTTTTATGAACTAACATAAAACGTAGGGTTGTTTTTAAGAAGTTTGCGACAGAGAAGTGATTGCCACAGAAGTTGTCGTAATGTCAACAAATATATAACGCAAACCAAATTGAATCCGATAAAGTTTGTAAAAAGATTTTAGTTGAAGTTCGTAATTTCATTTTAAATGGAATAAATTCAAAGTTTCATTAATTTAGCGATATCTATACTAGTATATAAATCTATAGTGGTTTTTACGGATTTTCCCTTATAACTACTGAACCATGCATCCGATTGACTTGAAACTTGGTGTCCATGTAGAAAATACATGTACTCAATAGATAGGCTAAAATTAAATATATATTTTTTATTGCCCTTGTAGGCAGACGAGCATACGGCACACCTGATGGTAAGTGGTCACCGTCGCTCATGGACGTCAACAATGCCGGGGGCCGAGCCAAGCCGCTGCCTACCTATGAGTGTTGGACATCCTAATAATAATGACAATAAATAATAATGTTAATTTTAAATGCTCAGCGAAACGGCCGAGTACGGCTATAATATATAATATTATTATGATACATATTATGTATAAGCCATTGGTGGAGCATATAGCATAACTTGGATGAACATTCTTAAGAATTGAAACTTTAGTTGCAAATTAATCCGCATTAAAGTAATGATCTGTTCTGTAGACAGATTTCTTCTTACTTATCGATAGTCTCGCATCACTAAAAGAGACACCTTCAGTCTTAACAGTTCCGTGCGACGGAATCTAATCATGATCTGATGGATTAATATCTGACGGTACCCGTGTGTACGGAGCTTTACCCTCTGTCCTCTATAATTTCTCATTGTGTAAACATCTTAATGTATCAATTAAACTTTATTACCCTCGGATTAAGGATTATATTCCTTTAATATTCACTTGAGATGAAATTGGTCGAAGGAAATATGTTTGAAGCGGGGTTGGACTTGGAGACAATTTATTTATTTATGTAGTGATTATTTCTCAATTAAGTATGTTTTGTAAAGTACCCAGATTGATAATTTGTGCTGTCATTGTCACTTAAGAAAAGGAACAAGACGCTGTTCGGAATTAAAGAGAAGAAGAAGAAGAAAGAATTACGAAGTTGGGTAGGACAGTCTTCAGCAGTAGGCAGCGGCGTGGTTAAATTGCTTACATGATAAAAAATTACTGCCAAATTATTCTAGATGATGGAATTTTAACCACATTTCGATTTAATTTCTCAAGCACTGGTATGCAACTTTTCGTATCTATGGGTGTACGGGTGTACAATAACCGTTTAGTATAAGGTGGATCATGAGGTCTTTTACCTATCAACGTAAACTAAATTGTCGATCCAAATACAAGACTGGCTCTCCATCTCTGGTAACTCCAATTGAATCGTGAGCCTGAAGTTGTTCGTATATTTATTACTGGTGGTAGGATGTCTTGTGAGTCCGCACAGGTAGGTAGCACCAACCTGTCTATTTCTGCCGTGAAGCAGTAATGCGTTTTGGGTTTGAAGGGTGTGGCAGTCGTTGTATTGGGACCTTAGAACTCATACCTCAAGGTATGTGGCGGCATTTACGTTGTCTATAGGCTCCAGTAACCATTTCTATCAGGTTGGCTGTGAGTTTATCCAGACAAGCAATAAAAAAAATTTGGACTGCCAGGTTTGCATGTGTTCAATGAGCCTATTAAATCCTGTGTCCCGAATTATTTGGTGAAATCCGATACTGTTGTGGGACGATGGATAAGAGCCCGGGGCCAGATGGAAGATTAATTATAATACCTGGAGTTCACTGTTTAATATTCTCAGTTATGAAAGCGAACCATCCAATTCAATTACATCAATGATTGATGAGGATGTTCCGATGTTGTTGGCTTTTCGTGGTAACATCTATGTGTTAAAGTCTGGAGCTATTGGGTAAAGGCAATCATTAAGTAATGTACTAATTTTTTAACTGCGATCTCTCGGATCGTTTGGAGCCTCTGGGTCTGCGGAGGGACTTCGGTTCCCTCTGTATTTTGTACCGTATGTTCCATGGGGAGTGCTCTGAGGAATTGTTCGAGATGATACCAGCATCTCGTTTTTACCATCGCACCGCCCGCCACCGGAGTAGAGTTCATCCATACTACCTGGAGCCACTGCGGTCATCCACAGTGCGTTTCCAGAGATCTTTTTTGCCACGTATCATCCGGCTATGGAATGAGCTCCCCTCCACGGTGTTTCCCGAGCGCTATGACATGTCCTTCTTCAAACGAGGCTTGTGGAGAGTATTAAGCGGTAGGCAGCGGCTTGGCTCTGCCCCTGGCATTGCTGAAGTCCATGGGCGACGGTAACCACTCACCATCAGGTGGGCCGTATGCCCGTCTGCCTACAAAGGCAATAAAAAAAAAAAAAAAAAAAAAAAAAAACTGCTATCCTGTGTAAAGGTAAGGCTAATGTATGCATTATATACATACATCATCATGCATTGCATACATCATACAGTATGTCGATACATACGCCTACCTAGTATTGTTACTTAAGTGATAAAAAACACAGACAACTGGAAACGCACCGTGGATGATCGTAATAGTTCTTGATAGTAAGGATATATATAACGCTCAAAGTCATCTCTTAGATTTTTCCGAACACTCCCCAACAATCATACGCTTCAGACATAGGAAGAACCGGTATCTCACCTAAAAGTAGCAAAAATAGGTTGAAGTTGTACATTAAAGATATATTTAGAATTTTAAGGTAATTGTTATGTCTAAATGGGTTTGGTGCCTCTATATTACCCATATAATATATTATAGATAAGTAATGAATCTTGGTATTTATATCAATATTTGGTAATACAGAATCTACGAAAGTCATATAGCTAGCTACAAGTGCTCTGTATCAATTATATTATAAGACATTTCTCACCCTATAAACGAATGATCCAACTGTACACCACGACAGTAACTGTCATGGAAACATCTTAAAAAGCTCTGAACAATAGGTGGGACTTTTTTGTTATCCGAAACGAGCACCTGCTTCGGTGAAACTTGCCGAAAGTTCCGCACAACTTCGTAGAACTTTCGCACCGGATGCTGTTATCGGGCGGAAGCGCTTTAGGCGACTTCCTGTTTTGACGGACGGTAAAAAAAAACTTCCAAGTTTTCTTGCTTGAAGTTTCTAAAAGTGGCAGTTTTTGCTCGCTGTCAGATAACGAAGTTTTCACCTTCTAAACGTGGAATTAAGTGTGGGAATTGTTTTAAATGAACAATTATGTTTTGTAGGAGTAGCTTGAAGCCGTCTAGACCAGATCGAATAGGTAAAAGGTCTAAAGCATTGTTATGTTTCATTGTTTTAGGTTAAATGTAGAGTCTCAGTATATGACATGGATTGTAGGTGGTGTTCGTTTCATTTTATTTTATTGCTTAGATGGGTAGACGAACTCATAGCCCATCTGGTATTAAGTAGATACCGGAGCCCATAGATATCTACAACGTAAATACTGCCACCCAGCTAGAGATATGAATTCTAAGGCCTCAGTATAGTTACAGGGGCTGTCCCATCCTTCAAACTGAAATGCATTACTGTTTCACGGCAGAAATAGACAGGGTGGTGGTACCTCTCCGTGCGGTCTCACAAGAGGTCCTACCACCACTAATTGCGCAAATTATATTATTGCGGGTTTGATTTTTATTACACGATGTTATTCCTTTACCGTGGAAGTCAATTGTGAATGTTTGTTAAGTACGTATCACAACTGACTTCCTTATTTTAATAGGTACTAGCAGTAAGGTGTACTCTACAAAGTGTACTCTCTTTCTTTCTCTATTGAATATAATAATAATATAATAATAATAATAATATAATAAGCCCTTTTATTTCTTGCTTTACAAAGTTTAAAAAAATATATATATATAATAAGTATAAATGTATGTATAAGTATTTAGAATGTAAAAGAGTTTTGTAATAAATCAGTAAAATTTAGTTAGCAAGAACCCCGGATCGGGTAAAGGCCTCCTCCAAAGATGCCCAAGCGTCTCTATCCTGTGCTACGTCTATCCAGTTTGGGCCAGCTGTTCGTCTAAGATCGTCTTCCCATCTGGTTAGTGGTCTCCCTCGACTTCTCTTGCCCGTTGGGCCGCTCCAAGATGTAACTTTCGCAGTCCATCTCTGGTCTGTATATCTCGCGACATGGCCAGCCCATTTCCATTTTAGTTTTAGTGCATAAGTCAGGGCGTCGGTCGCGTTAGTGGTTCTTCTTATCTTAGTATGCCTTACCTTATCCATCTTCCTTATTTTGAGCATACTCCTCTCCATCCCCCTTTGACAGGTCCTGATTTTTTTTGTGGCTTTAGAGGAGAACTTCCACGTCTGGCACCCATACGTCAGGCATGGTAAGAGACTTGAGTTCATAACTTTTGTTTTGATGTCTGTGGGCATATTACTTTTGAAAATTTCCTTTAGGTTCCAAAATTTATTCCATGTCGATTGAACCCTTCTTTCCATTTCTAGTATGTCGCTGTTTTTGGCAAAACTTAGCAGTTTTCCCAAGTATATGTATTTCTCTACATATTCTAGTGGCTCTCCATTGATTTTTATAGGATTTTTCCATCTGTTGTTGGTCATTATCTTGGTTTTAGTAAGGTTCATCTCGAGCCCCACCTTGATACTGGCTTGGTGTAGAGTCTCTATCATGTATTGCATCTGGCCGGCCGTCTCTGACAGAAGTGCTAGGTCATCTGCGAACCTAAGATGACTTAAATATTCTCCTTTTATACAAAGTCCTATTTTGTGAAAGTCCAGCTTGCCAATGATGTTTTCCAGGATTGATATAAATAGTATTGGGGAAAGGGGGTCCCCCTGTCTTACTCCTCTTTGAATGGGAAACCGTGGGCCAATGGACTCGAGTTTGATCCTTCCTTTATTGTTATTGTATATATTTTGGATAGTCTTTATATATACTTCTTCAACTCCTTGCTCTGCCAAACTTTCCCATATGCTGTTGTGCGAAACGGTGTCGAAAGCTTTTTGGTAGTCAATAAAAGTTATATATAGAGTTCTCTGGTGTTCTTGATATTTTTCTATTATTAACTCTATTGTATGGATGTGGTCAATTGTTGAAAAGCCTTTTCTAAAACCCGCTTGTTCTACTGGTTGTTTTGTTTCTAGTGTTTTACTTATTCGAGTTTTAATAACTGTAGAGAACAATTTGTATAGGCTAGGAAGTAGGCTGATTGGTCTATAGTTGCCAATATTTTTAGGGTCTCCTTTTTTATATAACAATATGATGTTTGCTTCCGACCACTGAGTGGGAGTTACAGAGTGTTGGAGTATCGAGTTAAAGAGTTTCGCTAACGGTGCAGCCAGAATTAATTGAGCAGCTTTCAGTGCTTCGTTTGTAATTTTGTCGGAGCCTGGGCTTTTTTCAAGTTTCAGTTTTTTTATTGTTTCTATGATTTCGTTTTCATTTATCTCTGTATATTTTTTAGATTGGTCTACTTTGCTGTTATTTGGCGTTGTTATATTGTTATTGTTGCTACTGTATAGATTTCTATAAAACTCTGTAGCAGTATTGACAATATCTTTTCGTTTGTATATTTCTTTGTCCAGATTTTTCAATCCTTTTATCCAGCACTTATTTGTTCGAAGCTCCTTAAATGGTTTCTTCGTGCTACCGCAAAGCTGTAGGTGTCTCAGTATAGTGTCTTGTTTGTATTTTAAATAATCTTTTTTTATATATTTGTTGACTATTTTGTATAAGGCAGAGAGTTCGTTTCTCATAGAACGAGTTTTATTTTTAGTTGACTGTAGTACTTTTCTTCTTTGTAGCAATCTTTCAGTTCTTTCTTGTAGTATTTTGTATTTATAATTTCTCTTGTTTATTTTTGAAACTTTTAGGCTTTCAGAAATAGCATTGCTAATTTTATCATAACAAGTATTTATCGTTTCGTTTGTTTGGTAGATAGCTGCCTCAGATAGTTTTAGTTTAAGGTTGTCCTTATATTTTTCTATTTCCTTTAGGCTTCTAAGTTGGTATTCTTGTTTATTGGTAAAACGGGCTCTGCTTAGTTTATGTTTAGAGAGCTTTACTGATCCTCTTATTGCACGATGGTCAGATGGGTAGTTCAGGTTCAGAACTTCGAGGTTCTCAAATAATTTTGGTTGGTTTGTGAGAATGTAGTCAATCTCATTTTTGTGAAGCCCATTCGGCGAAATCCAAGTCCATTTTCGGTTTGGGTGTTTCTTAAAGCAGGTATTTATTATTGTCAACTTGTGTTCGAGCGCAAAGTTCACAAGTTTCTGGCCTCTGCTATTCCTTGTGCCGTGTCCATGTTTTTTCACGACTAAATCTTCGTTTTCTTTAGGCGCTCCTACCTTAGCGTTGAAATCGCCCATAAGTATGATATGTGTGTGTGTAGTTGTTAGTGCTTTCTCAATTGACTCATATAATTCTTCAATTTCAGTTTCTTTTGCATCTGTCGTAGGGAAGTAGACTTGCAGAATGGATATCTTATGGTCTCCTATGTTTAAGTTGAGTATAGCTAAGCGCTCTGATATACCAATGAAGCTCTCGATATTGTTTTTTATTGTCTTGTTTATTATAAAGCCCACCCCATATTGTCCTGCGGTTTGTCCCTTGTAGCAGAGTATAAAGTTCTCATGTTCTTTAATTTCACAACCTTGACGTCTTACTTCTGAGATTCCCATAATGTCATATTTTATAGTACTTAAGCATTTTTCTAATTCCAATAAACGTTCATATGAAGATAGAGTCTTAACATTGTATGTTAATATTTTTAGTTGATGATTTTGTTTAGTGTTTGTGTTCGTAGGGATTGTGATTTTCTTTGGAGGGTTGTGGTCATAATCCTCCACGGTGACCAACCGGGTTGGGGGATTTGTTATGTTTTTTGTATTTGAATATTTCTTTGTTGGATCTGTGTGGAGAGGAGCAGCTAATTGCTATGCCTTGTTTTTGGAGATTTCTCTATCAATTGTAGTGTTTTTATTTGTTAAGAAGTTTAGCATGCCCGGCTTAATTACTCTTTCTGAGGTGCTGTGTGTTCTTCTCGCCATGGGATCGTGCTGTGATTGTGGTTTGTTCTTCTTTTTTGTTTGTGTGTTTATTTCCTTTGGCGTGTCCTCGGTAGGTTTTGTTGGTGAAGGAGAAAGCTTTCTTTTAGATGTTTGTTTAGGTATGACCAGTTTATCATATTTTAGGAAAGCCATGTTTCCTTTTTCTCTCTCTATTTTTAACTGTTCTTGTAGTTGTTTCCTCTTTTCTAAGACTTGTTTAGGGTAGTCTTCTTTCATATAGTAACCTGTGTCTTGCAGTGCTCTTTTTTGTTTAAAGATTTTGATCTTCATGTCCAGGTTTAAGAAAGATACCACTACTGGACGTGGTCTATCGTTTTTCTTTCCTAGTCTTTTAACTTCTTGTAGGTCACTATAGGTTAGTTTGACTGAGAAATGTTGTTCTAACCATTTAAGCATATTTTTTCCTAGGATATCATATGAAGATTCCAGTTCTTCGATGCCGAAGAAAACTATATTTCTTTGTCTGGCTTGCTTTTCTAGAAAGCTGATTCTTTTCTCCTGATTATCTACTATTTCTTTTAATTTTTCATGTTTCTCTTCTAGGGCAAAAAATTTTTCCTCTAATATTTTATTTATATTTTGTGTAACTTGTTGTGTCACGTTTTCACCACTTTCTCTAATAGCTTTTTTGTGATCGTCTAATTCCAGTTGGATTACTTTTAGAGCTTTCATAATTTCATCCATGATTGTTATTGTGGTTTATCAGTAGTAATTTGTTTACATGTATGTGTCGCCTTCTAGTGGCAAGTCTTGATATTTATTTCGAGCGGAACGTTAGATCGATGTGATTGTAAGCTGTTTCAGAACCCAAGTAGCTTTGTCGGACTTTGAAGTAGTACGTGCTTGTTTTAGCAGATGGCGTTGCTAGGGTCAGAGTATTTTAGATGACTTTGAAAAAACGGTGCTTCTTATTATAAAAGAGGTTATGTTTTCACTAAGATGTATTTATTATCACTTTTATTCATTCTTAAACACTCTTTAGCACCAAATAATGAACAAAGACCGTTCAAAAAGTCTTGTACTTGATTATAAACGCGAACAGTTCACACAAAAAGGTTCACAAGTCACTAGTCACTTTTGGTCGTTTTACTTTCTTCGGATAGTGTCTTTGTTGGTATCTTCAATATATGACGTTATTTATCAAATTTCCTTCCACAATATCTCTTTATTTTGATGATATATACTTTTTAAATATTTTTATATGAATGTTTTTAACTGAGCCGATGCTAACTGTGGCACTATAGCGCCCTCTTCCTATTGAATAAAAACATGTTAATTTTTGATAGCTACATGTATTTGTTATTAAAGATAGTAGAGCGTGCTGTAGGTTCATTCAGTTAATATCCTTCTGTGGCGGAGCAGCGATTTACTCCGGTTTGTACTTCGGTTGTCGAATAGACCGAATATAACTATACAATGCATCTCAAAGTGTGTGATGACTTTCATATTGCGATGACTCTGGCCTCTAATATCTGCTTAATATCATACCTGGCGTATTAAAAAAATGATTATTTCACATTGAAATAATTTAATTCAAAGGTCACCGCTGAAACAAGAATTACTTGTAAAGTTTTATCGTCGCAGTCCCCCTGATGCGGCGTGCGCGGCACCCGACAACACCGGCGGCCGGCGGCGTCGCTCCCAACTTGTGTTTTATGAGCTCGTGTCTGTCAAATCGAAAGCGTATTAGTTGTGTTACTTTTATAATACGTTTTTACGAAATATCTGGTTTACGCTAGGGCCTGCCAGTCGTATTTCTAACTGCTTGCGGGATTTGAATACGCTCTGTAAGCTAAAATTCAACTGTCTCAAAAACGCTATGATTTTAAGAGTTCTATTATAAAACTAGTTGAACCGGCAGACTTCGTAGTGCCTCAATCGATAAATAAAAGAGCTAAACTTTTGTATAAAATAAACTTAATAAATAAACAAAATGAATCCGTCCGACGGGGGACACATCAAAGGAAAAACAAAATTGTTATTTTTATTTAATTCCGGACATTTTCATATTTATCTACCTTTTAAACCTTCTCTGGACTACCACAAATAATTCAAGACCAAAATTAGCCCAATCGGTTCAGCTGTTCTTGAGTTTTAGCGAGACTAACGAACAGCAATTCATTTTTATATATATAGATATGTCGGAGACGGGCATTCGTTTGGTAGCTAAACGAAACGCAGCACGATTCCCGACCGACGGCAGCACGATTGCGGGATCGTCGGAGTTCGGCTAACATCGTGCTACGACAGAGCCTAGCCGATGGAGGCGCGTAGACGCCATCAAACTTACCAACCAGCCTTCTTGAAGAGCGGCACCTCCGTCCTAAGAACTGTCATTCGCTTTCGTTTGCTAGCGTCAAGAGAAGATATCTAAATCGTTCTAAGATAACAAACGTGATTGATGCACTCAATATTTCTCTTAGCTCGATCACCCTATGATGTCTGACGATGGTGTTAATAATTGTGACTTCTCCGACAAATATATTCATGCAATTTATATATTCTTGAAAACATATATGATCTAGTGAGGACTATTCTAAACGTTGTTCGACTGTACATTTTTTATTCATGAAATATAAAAATATGTCTACTTTTTCTTTTTCAGAACACGCGGAAACAACATCACGATTCTGAAAGCTTAGTTCCGAAGTATCTACTAGAAGGTACTGTAATTAATGAGCCGGAGGTCGGGAGGTGGTGACTGAGCGATACACTTTTAAAAAACTTTCCTACTTGCAAAATTATTAATAGGTTTTACGATGGGAGTAGGGATGGGACGAGTGTAGAATCAATTGTCGAGTTTGAAGTCGTCGTGGCCTAAAGGATAAGACGTCCGGTGCCTTCGTAGCGATGCACCGGTGTTCGAATCCCGCAGGCGGGTACCAAATTTTCTAATGAAATACGTACTTAACAAATGTTGTCGATTGACTTCCACGGTGAAGGAATAACATCGCGTAATAAAAATCAAACTCGCAAAATTATATAATAATTTATGTAATTACTGGTGGTAGGACCTCTTGTGAGGTGAGTCCGCACGGGTAGGTACCACCACCCTGCCTATTTCAGCGTGAAGCTGTAATGCATTTCTGTTTGAAGAGTGGGGCAGCCGTTGTAACTATACTGATACCTTAGAACTCATATCTCAAGGTATGTGGCGCATTTACGTTGTAGATGTCTATGGGTTCCAGTAACCACTTAACACCAGGTGGGCTGTGGGCTGTGAGCTCGTCCACCTATCCATGCAATAAAAAAAAGAAGTAGGTTTCTGAACAATCATAACGTGATAAGCAATAAGTCACTTATCAATTATCTTTAATATGACAAAATTAAATATGTCATCAATAAATACCTTCGCTTTTGTATCAATTATCTACGAAAATATACGTTTTGATTTAACATTGAGTTGATTGATCAAAGCAATCCCTACTAATATATAAATGTGAATGTTTGTTTGTTACGCTTTCACGCGAAAACTACTCAACCGATCATCATGAAACTTTGTACACATATTCTTGGGGGTATTAGAAGATTTAGAAGTAACATTAGATACTTTTTATTAAGAAAAAAAAAAAAAAAATTTTTACGAAAAATTAAAATATTGTTTGTCAAAAAATCTCAAAATCTAGCTTCTTCAACGCCATCTACCGGTTCAGTAATGAAGTTCCAATCCTGAGTACTGTAATTTTTTTTTTTTTTTTTTTTATGATTGAAACTTTACTGGTGGCCCGAAGGCCTTTCCAGTTTCACCAGGACAGGTGGGCGAGCAAAGGCTCAGCCAAGAGGGGTGGGATTTGCTAACAACTGCCCGAGCGCCTCCGAAGGAGACCTAACAACTCAAGAGCAATTGTTTCGCGAATGAATCTACTACCGGATCGGAATCGCGACCCGCTGAGAAGATCCGGCGAGAAACTCAGCGGGCTGATGCATGGGTTAGGTTGCACGTCGACCTCTTTGTCGAGTTCGACGAGTACGGTTACCGGGGTCCCTAAGCCTGCCCCTAGTATTAGAGCTGAAGGCATCTAATGCAAAGGTTATTGGATCTGATGGATCCGTAAGGACGTGTCTAGGGCGTCGACGGTGACTGGCTCCTGCATGATCAGGATTCGGGGAGTAGTCAGCGGCGACAACGATAAGGCGATTATCATGACGCATAGCCTTATCGAAGTATCGTTCCGACGCTGACTTCATGTATTTCCGAATTGATTCGAGGCCCAGGTCGTCGTGTAGGTCAACGTTCCTCACGAACCACGGAGCCCCGACAGCTAACCTGCAAAAGCGGGATTGTAGGGATTGGAGGGTGTCTATGTGTGTGCGGGCCGCGTGAGCGAACACCACACCCGCGTAAGTCATGACGGGCCTTATGCAAGTTTTGTAAAGTGTCACCTTGTTCCGAAGGGACATTTTACTCCGCTTACAGATCATGGGGTAGAGTCTACCGAGAATAAACGCGGCACGGTCACGGACTGATTTTATATGCGGGCGGAATGTCATCGATGCATCCAGGGTAACGCCCAGGTACTTGACCTTCCTGGCCCAGGGTATGGGTTGTCTAAAGAGAGTAATCGGGGGTGTGAGATTCCTCCTCCTAATCCGGGAGGAAATCCGTGTGGAGCTTCCCCTCTGAAATAGCACCGCAGTACTTTTCGCTGGGTTGATGTCTATGCGCCATTTTCGGAACCACTGTCCTAGGGCTAGGGCTGCGCTCTGAAGCTTCTTCGCGATTAGGGACTTATTTCTACTAGAATAGTAAACAGTCGTGTCGTCGGCGAATAAAGCTAAATGGGTCGGCGGCGACCGGGGAATATCGTTGACGAATAAGCTAAATAGGAGGGGTGAGAGGACAGAGCCTTGCGGGACTCCAGCTGTGAGAGGTCGTGGGGAGGAGCGGGTTCCCTCGACTCGATATCGAAAAGAGCGGTTCGACAAGAAGTCCCGTATGATGAGCACGAGACTATCCGGCACGCCCATGTTGAATAGTTTGAAAATCAAACCATTGTGCCAGACTTTGTCGAACGCTTTTGCGACGTCGAAGAAGAGAGCTCCCGTGTATAACGGTTTTGGTCGATTAAGCCCCACAAGAATGTGCTCCGTGAGGCGGTGCACCTGTTGAACGCATGAGTGATTTGTACGGAATCCGAATTGTTCATCGATGAGAATGCCCTTGGATGAGACGAAGTCTCTGAGGCGTTTGTAGAGCAGACGCTCATACAGTTTGCCTAGAGACATGAGGAGGCTAATCGGGCGGTAGCTCGTCGGATGATTTTTTGGTTTACCGGGTTTATGTATGCCGATAACGTCCGCTTCTTTCCACACCGCGGGAAAGATACAGTTCGCCATAGCGGCATTGAAAATAGATGCCAACATCACGATGAGTTGGACGGGTAGAAGTTTAATAACGCGGTTAGATATACCGTCGGAACCGGGAGCCTTGCGAGGACGTAGGTCTTTGATCAAGTCTTTAACTTCTATCGGGGTGACGGGTGGTAACGCATCCGATGGTGGCAAGGAGGCTCTGCGTTCTACCTCACTGTCTACTAATTCTACATGAACAGGGTCCACGGATTGAGTGCTGGGCGTGCACTGGGTTTGCAATGTATCGGCCAGCAGCTCTGCTTTTTCGTCATCATCGAACGCCGCAAGTCGGCCTGAGGGGCCTACGAGGGGGGCATAGTTACTACCGTATCCGATTTGAGAGTACGAGCTAAGCGGTAGTAAGACCTTTGGGAGGGCGCGAGTCCTTCTAAGAAATCAGACCATCTGGCATCTCGGACTTCGGCGATGCGAGACTTTACGTCGCGTTGTAGGGCACGCATTCGAATACGATTTTCCGCGGTAGGATACCTGTCGTAGGCGCGTATCGAGGCGTTCTTAGCTCTAAGGAGTTCCCTAATATCGTCGGAAAATTTGAAGCGGTGAAGGAAGTCCTCCGCTACAACTTGTTTCGATGACCTATCTAATGTCGAGGTGATGTGTGACGTTAAGATGTCTATGGCTTCAGCGGTATCCTGAGGAGACGGGATAGAGTCCGGGTTAAACGGGAGCGATGGTGGATCAGATTCAGCCAGGCTGATGCCCAGCGTGTGCCAATCCACCACAGTCCTCGTGACGGGAACGGAATCGGGAGCGCGACCGAGCTTCATAACGACGGGACGGTGGTCTGAATCTAACTCTGAAACTACTTCGATCGAGTGTAAGCGCAGAGTTACGTTTTTTAATAACGCTATGTCGAGTATATCCGGGCGATGCGCGATGTTTAGCGGGTAGTGAGTCGGGGTTAGCGGAGCGACGATATCGAAAGCGAGATCATCGACTAACGCGTCAAGCCGCCTGCCATTCGGGGTTGTGGTGTGTGAGTTCCACCTGATGTGTTTACAATTTAGGTCGCCCGCCAGAATGACAGAGCTCCCCATACCGAGCAGCGCCTCGATATCACTGCTTAGAACGATCTTATCCGGTGGAAGATAAACGGACGCGATAACGATCGGCGCGTGTCCCGTCAGTGAGATTCGGCACACTGATGCTTCGATATTAGCGAGCGCGGGAGGATCGAGCGGGACGCAATGCAGGGCTCTTCTATAGTAAATGACGGTACCACCACCACGGGCAGAGAGCCTGTCGTTCCTGACCATGTTATAGTTCGCGATTTTAGGGTCACGGCGCGCGGGCTTAAGTAGGGTCTCCTGCACTAAAAAGATATCAATTTGATGGTCACGCAAAAAGTCAGAAACCTGATCACGTTGATTTGCGAGACCGTAAGCGTTAAAAAATCCTATCGTTACGGATAGGGGCTTTATTCTACTTATATACGCCATTGATTACCGGCGGAGTGAGGGGAGGACGTACGTATTTAATGACGCGTATACGTCGGTGTATTCTTGCACAACGGCGATAAAGTGTTGTGCAGTGGAGGCAGCGCGAATGGCGTCGCCCAAAGCGTTAACGCGCTCAATGTTGATCGACTGAAAGAAGTCGATCGCTAAAGCGAGATTTTCGGACGCGGTCGGAGGGCAAGTCGCGGGAGAGGGACGAGTCGCGGGGGCGGGACGAATCGCGGAGGAGGGAGTTGTAGCCGTGTTCGTGTACGGCAGCGGTTTTGCCCAGGCCGAGACACTGGGCACCGCCGCCGGAACGAACGCTGGCTTAGCCTGCGACGCAGAGGGTGCCAAGGCTTTGATGTCTGGGCCGGAAGCTCGGAGGCGGTTTTGGCGGGCGACGCGGCGATTTATTTTAGGGGCTCGGGGGCAACCACGGTAATTCGCGGGGTGACCCTGTGTTCGACACAGGACGCAGCTAGGCGGTTCCGTCGCGGTTTTTTGGTCGCGAGCGCAGAGGGCCGTGGCGTGATCGCCCAAACACTTAACACATCGGGGGCGCGCGTGACAGTTACGGGAAGAGTGCCCGTACAATTGACAGTTATGGCACTGGCTAGGAGTGCCTTTTTTATGGGGGGCTTCGATGGCGATACCGGAGAGCCTACAGACGGTCTGTGTGTTGAAGATTTTCTTACCCTCGGGGGTAGGCTGGAGGGTGACTAGAACCATATTATATGGCTCCCTACCGCGACCGGTGTGCATACGGTGCACAGAATTCACTGGAAAGCCCTGTTCTAACAGATCGGCCTTGACGAGCTCTACATCTAACTCTTTAGGGATTCCGCGTATTACAACGCGGAGTTCGCGCTCCTCCTGGAGCGTATAAGTATGGAAACTTATACGTTCCTTACGGAGGTAAGAAGAGAGGGCCCTATGGTCGTCAGGTGTTTGAACCTTAATTTGAATGCCGTTCGCGAGGTTACGGGCATTCGTGAAATTTATATTTTTGGCCTTAAGGGCCAGGCAAACTCGATCCCAAGCTGCCTTCTCCTGAAGGATAACCGGGGGAGGGGTCTGGGTTTTAATTTGTGCCACCGGACGCGGCGACGGAGTGGCACGGGCTGGGGGCGCAACGGGAGTCTGAGGGCGGGGGCGCGACGCGTTCACGGCTTTGCTAATTTTAGCGGCCGCGGGAGCTCGAGACTCCGCGGCACGCTTCTTACCCTTCTGTACCAGGGTGAATCCATCCGTCGATGAGGCGGGGGCGAGGTCGACCTCCATGTCCGAGTCAGAGTCGGAGCACGAGGAGGCGGGTGCAGGCGACCTACGAGCAAGTGTAGGTGTTTTAGAGGGCGCGACGGAGGCCGCGGATGATCGCTCAGCTGAAACGATGGTCACGGCGGACGACGCAGCAGCTTTTCTCGCCAGTATAGGCGACACGGGAGCGGCAGGCACGACAGAGGCTGCGGTGCTCAATGCAGAAGCTCTGCACGCAGGTACAGGCGACGCAGGAGCAGCGAGCGCGGCGGAGTCCTCGAGAGGGCTCGCAGTGTGATTGGCCTTGAAGGCCAGAAACTCTGAGGCGAGCTGTGGGTGGCGAAGTCGGAGGAATTCCGCGAATACAGCGTCCATGATCGCTGAGTACCCAGGTGGGGCGGCCCCGGGTCTTGAAACACTCGCCTTGCGGCGAGGCCCCAACTTCTCGGACCTGAGCGGTTCTATTGAACACAGGTGGCAATGCGGCGCGATTACTACAGGACAAAGAAAAAGCACAACAAAACAGAAATTACAAAAAGAAACAAAACAAATAAATACTTGCAGGAAAACACTTTGTCGGCAAATGTTCCACGAACACAAAAATAACTAAAACAAAACAAATAAAAGCTTCCAGGAAACACACTTGGTCGGCAGATGTATCACGAACACAGGCCGCGCGAACAATGGCCGGGCTAACAAAAGCCGGGCGAACAAAGACCGGGCGATCGAGTGGACGATGAGCACGTCCGCACGTGACGGGTGCCTCTATCGGAATGAGTACTGTAATACCGTTGCACTGTATTACCGACGGTCACGTCAATATCCAATCCAATTGACTATAGTTTTAGCTGTTTGGGATTTTTCTATATTTATTTCACTTTCTACGTAAATGAAGAGGCGGGTAAAATTTAGCGTTATACCAAAGTAACTATTCCACGCGGACGAAGTCGCAGGCAAAAGCTAGTATATTATAATTATTTTTTGTCTTTCAAGGTTGAGGAACATACGGCCCATTTGAAGGTGAGTGGTCACTGTCGCTCAGGGACATCAACAAGACAAGGGGCACAGTTGTTGGCTACCCAACGTATTGTTCCTTAAAGGACCAACAGCAGAAATTTTCAAAAGTAAAATCGTCTATATCGGTAATGCTCGTGATTTTTTATTGTCAACGTACTTTATAATTATTATTTTTTTGCTTATGTTGGTGGACGAGCTCACAGCCCACCTGGTGTTAAGTGGTTACTGGAGCCCATAGACATCTACAACGTAAATGCGCCACCCACCTTGAGATATAAGTTCTAAGATCTCAGTATAGTTAAAATAGTTAGTTAAAATAGTTAATATAGTTAAATTGTTAAAACCCTAAATAATTTACTTGAATTAATCGCGAATTATCGTTATCGACATTCTCGACAGCTCGACCATCCCTAGCAACACCTTGAAACGATATAAAAAGAAAAGAGAGAATTAAGGAGAGCGAAAGATTTTTGTAAAACCGGCGTCGGTCGAGTTAGTGACGCCACATTAATTCAATGTCGATTACTCGCGCTGAATTCGCTTAAAGACGAACAAGATAAAAATGTACCTCCGTGGCGCGGGCGAGATTGAGGACAGTGCAACCGGCTCTTCAAGTTTTGTCACAAGAACTGTTGTATTATAAAAATGTGTCCTCTCCATGGCGTTTTACGCGAGCTCTGATATGCCCTGCCTATTTCTGCCGTGAAGCAGTAATGCGTTTCGGTTTGAAGGGTGGGGCAGCCGTTGTAACTATACTTGAAACCTTAGAACTCAAAGTGGGTGGCGTATTTACGTCGTAGATGTCTATGGGCTCCAGTAACCACTTAACACCAGATGGATTGTGAACTGGTCCATCAATCTAAGCAATAAAAAAAAATGAAAAGTGCTCTACTTCAGTTGTGGTTTGTCAAGAGTCCTCAGCAGTAGCAAGCGGCTTGGCTGTGCCACTAGCATTGAAGATATAAGATATATTGAGCGATAGTGATTACTTACTATCAAGTGGGCCGTATTCTCGTTTGCATAGAATAGGCCATTAAAAAACGAAGTAGAGAGCTTCCCGTTGCAAGTTGTAAAATATGAAATATAGACTTATCTATATATTAATACGTGAAGCAAAAACTTTGTATTCCTTTTTACGAAAATTGCCCGGACGGAGGAGTATGAAATTTTCCACACTTATAGAGAATATGGAGAAGAAGTGCACAATGCTAATATTTTTTTTAAATAATGCCTAAAAGATACATTAAATCAATAAAGAAAACATTACACACACTACATACCATGTATTTGACGCACACACGCATGCATACTATTTATTGTCAAACTTTTGTTCTTGACGTCTGTGGTCAAATTGAGAATAGATTAAATATTGTTTGTCTTTATTAATATTTTTTTATAGTGTAGCCTTGGCGAAATTTGTGATTATAGAAGTATAAAATACAATCATAATAGTGTACAAACTTATTATACAATTCCAATTAATTATAATCGAATTTCGGCTACTGCGGGACCTCTAGTTTATAGTAAAACCTTAGATTAAAGGCGATGTCTGTATTTCACTTCTTTCGAATACAGTTTTTTAAAAAAAAAAGGGAAACTAAATTCAGTCCGAATTCAGTTAGAGCAAAACTCTAAATTTCATTAACAATATAAATACTTTAGTTTAGAATTTATAGCCGTATCATGGATTCGTTCCTAATACAAAATGTCTGGACTTAAATTAAATTCGGGAGGTCAACAAATCAGCGTCGCTTACCGTCGAGTGGGTTTTCAATTTGTTCTCTAGAGACGGTAAGTGCAGCGTTTATGTGTCACATTCGTACTTCGATGCATAAAAAAGAGTTTGGTGGATGTGGTATTGCTAACAATAACATATAAAAAAATTGTTTGTTCGGCTGCTGACCGGAAAATATATGTGCGCGATTCAGATCAGGAACTACTACTATTTCTCTCCCTAGTTAAGATCCGCCCGATAGCGTCTAAGAGCTGAGCCCTTAATACATTGTTAGTGTTTATTATCTTATAAACCTGTGTCCATGAATGGGTAAAATTCGTTTGGAATTGAGCCTTAGCGCTCGTGTTTCATGTGAGCTATTATTGTGATTTTTGTATAGGCTCTTATGGCTTGACGAATCGTTTAGAATAAATCGTTCGAAATAAAAACTTTTTGCCTGTTTCTACTCGCAGGATTATATTCTTAATTCTTTTTTTTTTTTATCGTGTATCATTTTCTCGGTTTTTTGCAAGTCAACAAAATAATACAATACACTTTATTATTAAATCTTCTGTGTTATCTGTTTTAAAATTATAACAGGGATTCAAATACTTGACATTGTTAGGATCTCAAATTAGGAAGATTTAATTGTGAGATCAAAATGTTTAGTTTCATTTAGGGAAACAATTTACCTACTTAATTGCGTGCAACTGCGTGCATTAGTTATCGAGTATTTTTCTGAACAGTAGAAAGATAAATTTAGCAGATCCAGGCCGGTCAATGCGAAAGTTGTATTTTTATACCAATCTCAAAAATATTTCAGATCTTCCTTACTGCATGATTAATTATGAACATACTGGTATACAGCTCTGAATGTAAAAATAACGTGTCCAAACTTCGTTCCTCGTTGTCGCTGCATGTGTCGTGGGCTAGCAACACTAATGATTATTTATGTGCTCGCATTGTCTGCTCCCTAACTCTATGTGTTTGAAAATGAAAATATCTTAGAATGTTCATTTCGAATCATGTGAAATTCGGTTTTAACCAACTTTTAGTTCGATTTGTTTCACATCTTTTTCTCTTTCTCTATATGTTTTTGAACAAATCACGGACGATCACCTGGCCCCAATATAGGATATATATAGGCCCTGTTTATGGGTACCAGACTGATATACAGAATCTACGTAAGAAACACTCAGACAAAGAGCAAACAAAATTGTTCATCACACAATGTTTACATACTCAATGTAGGAACCCACGACCCTCGATGCAACAGTCACGATCTCTAACACTGCACCATCGAGTCAGTCACGTGCTGTAGTCTTATATTGAAAACTAAACTAATTCAAGTATCGTGCTTAACTCTTTAAGCACGTAAACAATGCAATCATTGTGATGTTACAATTAATCATTATTGACTCCTCTCGAACCCGTCGCTTGCGACGAAGGGCTCGGCGAGTAAATTAACCTACAGAAAGAGTCCGCTGAGTTTCTCGCTGGATCTTCTCAGTGGGTCACGTTTCCGATCCGGTGGTAGATTCTGCGAAGCACTGCTCTTGCTAAGGTTAGTGTTCGCAACGTCGTGAGGTTTGAACCCCGTGAGCTCACCTTCTTGTTAGGTTACGCTGACATAGCCTCCCAAGGCTATTAGCTTAGGTAGGCAAAAAAAATTAACAATGTTGTCTGTTGTTGTTAAAAGCGTGGTTTATTGATATAAATGATTTTGTTTCTGTCACGATGCGTGGACTTTTCGAACCATTTGGTTGGATAATGTTTCGATACTATTGAGATATCACATCATATTTCAACAACAGCGTTGTGATGTGACACTCACTACAATCACCGATAAATTGTTTAGTTCTGTCCTGGTGAAGCTGGAAAGGCCTCCGGGCCAACAGCAATCTCCCAATCATAAAAAAATTATCATTGGGTCAAGTGGATCGTTAGTTCGCCTGATCATGTCACTGATGATGCATGAATTTAAATAAGTGACTAAATAGCATTTTCCAAATATATATAACTAAGTGAACTACTCATTACAATATACGTACAAATAAAAAAGCGTGCGTGTACTTATGTACGCGCGTAAGAAGTTATACTTTATTTTTATTAAATTTATTTCTTTTTTTTATTCAAATTTTAATCAATTTGAAAAAAAATCGATTAAACAACATCCTCAAACACGCATATTGGACATCCCTTTTGCTTGATATCGTATAAATTCGGTAATTCTCGGTACGGTTCGGAAAGTTTACCTGCGGCTTTATTCAGACTCGCCAAGTTACGTCGGTTGTATTGTAATGAGCGATTTAGTGAGCAACTTCATTTCTGTTAATTTTGTGTCACGGTGCGCGCGCATCGTACAATTTCACTCTCATAATTTTTTTCATAACGCGCCTAAAGAAATATAACTTCAAAAACTCACGACCGAAATATTATACTTTAAGATTTTTTCATTTCGCAATAATGACGATCAGAACCATTGTTACTTTAAGATATCAGATAAAAAAAAAACATTTTGTTTCTAAAAGATCTCGTCAAATATTTTATTCACAGACGTCGTTTCACGTAATTGAGTTAGGGCGTCGATACATTGACTAATAAACGGGGCGCCCGATGCGCAGACACGTGTGCCCGAGGGTTTATCGGTATTGAAATCTAAAGATTGAATGGATATTAAACAAATGTATTGGAAATTTTACGGGCTCGGGAGTGGCAGTCGTGTTTTCTAATCAAGAGGTCGCAGGTTCGTGTATGACCACATGGTTTATATTTTTTCAATTGTGTCTCATAGAGATCGCAGGGATGACAGTTAGCTGATAGGATAGCTCTTGGTTGAAAGGTACTTGGACTAGGTGGCCAGTTTTGTCTGAGTAACTGAAACTGAAACTGATTATGGACAATAGAGGTATTCCTAATTTCTTTTAGAAATACCTGTTAGAGAGATTTCGAGCCTGCTTATCTCCACTGTCCGTTTCAGTTTGGAAGTAGACTTTTGAGACAGCGATACTCCACTATGGAACATAACTATGTTAGCTTATGTTAACTATGTGTACGTCACATTTTTAAAAGTACGAAAATCTGTTGCGAGTGCTCTGAGGAATTGTTTGAGATAATCCCCTCATCTTCTTTTGATCATCGCACCTCCCGCCCTCGGAGCAGAGTTCATCCATATCATCTGGAACCGCTGCGTTCATCGACAGTGCATTTCCAGAAGTCTTTTTTGCCACGTACCATCCGGGTATGGAATGAGCTCCCCTCAACGGTATTTCCCGAGCGCTATGACATGTCCTTCTTTAAAAGAGGCTTGTGGAGTATTAAGCGGTAGGCAGCGGCTTAGCTCTGCCCCTGGCATTGCTGAAGTCCATGGGTGACGGTAACCACTCACCATCAGGTGGGCCGTATGCTCGTCTTGTAGGCACAAGGGCAATAAAAAAATATATTTCCGTGCTGTTGGCAGGCATCAACCACACACGTCCTAAACAGAATAATATTCGTACAATTATTAAACTCTATTCCAATTGCGAAGTCCCTTTTGATACTTCTTAGTACGTAATTTTTTTTTTATTGCTTAGAAGGGTGGACGAGCTCACAGCCCACCTGGTATTAAGTGGTCACTGGAGCCCATAGACATATACAATGTAAATGCGCCACCCACCTTAAGATATAAGTTCTCAGGTCTCAAGTATAGTTACAACGGCTGCCCCACCCATCAAACCGAAACGCATTACTGCTTCACGGCAGAAATAGGCAGGGTGGTGGTACTTACCCGTGCGGACTCACAAGAGGTCCTACCACCAGTAAAGTTCTCTAACTAACTTCTCCTAACTTCTAACTCTTCAGGTTTTGCATTATTTGAAATAACAATAATTTTTTGTTCATGAACGTAAACATCATTTAAAAAATACACAATAAATCTAAACCATTATACAATTAATTCACACACACAATAACATTATAATAACATATGCTTATGGGACTTCGTAATTGGTATAGAGTATAATCATACAAGCAAAAATATCGAGAAGCCAACCCCCGACGAAGAGACATAAATCTAGAGCGTATAACGTAAGGAATATTCCACGGACAGCAACATCTGATCGCATGGTAATATTTGCGTAAAATATTTGTATGTAAAGCAGAAAAGCAATCCACTTATACAGTCTTTTACCTGCAGCAAACTCGTCTCTTACATTCAGCCACTTCAATACGAACAGCGACGTGCGTGGAGACGGAATATGTTATTGAAGTTATATTTCTTTAGGCGCGTTATGAAAAATTGATGAGAGTGAAATTTTACGATGCGCGCGCACCGTGACACAAAATTAACAGAAATGAAGTTGCCCACTAAATCGCTCATTACAATACGACCGACGTAACTTGGCGAGTCTGAATATAGCCGCAGGTGAATTTTTGCGCATGTACACTCGTAAAAAAAAGTGTTATTAGCATTCATTTTTTAGTAATATAAATGACAAAATTATTATTTAATATAATTCATACTAAATATTATTAAATTATTAATGTTAAATATTTATTATTAATTAATTAATATTAAAAAAAAAAAAAAAAATTAATAAAAATAAAGTATAACATCTTACGCGCGTAAATAAGTACACGCACTCTTTTTTTTTTATACCGTCAGCGCAAAACTGGCCTAAGCTTACCTTAGTTATCAAGGAGCAATGAGTTTTAAGTTTTCATGAATTTGAGTAGACGAAAAAACAATACGCGCAAAAATAATGTTTTATTTTTATTTTTATTTATTGCTTAGATGGGTGGACGAGCTCACAGCTCACCTGGTTTTAAGTGGTTACTGGAGCCCATAGACATCTACAACGTAAATGCGCCACCCACCTTGAGATATAAGTTCTAAGGTCTCAAGTATAGTTACAACGGCTGCCCCACCCTTCAAACCGAAACGCATTACTGCTTCAGGGCAGAAATAGGTAGGGCGGTGGTACCTACCCGTGCGGACTCACAAGAGGTCCTACCACCAGTAAATAATAATGTTTACAAAGTCATCTGTTATCT